>NW_024582729.1:99889-137617 GCF_018398535.1 Haplochromis burtoni
ATATATATTTCACATTATATATGAAAATAATATAATGTAGCTAATCCTCCATAAAGGATTTTACATAATTTGAAGGAAAATAATTGAAATAAGGGTCACCTGGTTGTAAGTGTATGGAGTTTGCGAATTAACACATTCTAATCCCAGGTGCACGCGAACATATACACAAACATGCCCACACACAGACACACAAAAACCCTTTTCACATTCCACTGCCTGTGGGGCGCAAATGAGAAGCGATGTCTACTCGATGCAGAGCCAGTGATCTAGGTAATCTGCCTGTGCTGTGGGAGAGGTCTATTGGTCTACAAATCAATTGGCTTCATGTCCGTGCCATTAGGCTAACATAGCAGTGCTGAGGCGCTGAGAGCAGTAAACAGACTGTTTAATTCCCCTGGACACCAGCCAGGTGTCCTCCTGCTTCCTCCTGATCCCTTTTTTTCCTTGTTTTACTTCCCTGTATTCTATCAGCCTCCTCCGTTCCTTCCTGTCCTCCACTTCACTTGCAGTGATTTTCAGTGGACAAGTGCTTACAGGAATATTGCTTGGAGGGATTGTGTGTGTGTGTGTGTGTGTGTGTGTGTGTGTGTGTGTGTGTGTGTGTGTGTGTGAAGAGAAGAGGTTTTGGCCAATGAAAGTGTCTATACTGAGTAAGTGATCCCTTGGGATGCAGTACATACACCAGGCATCCTTCTTTATCTCCCTGCATGTGTATCTCTCTCCCCTTTTCTCCGTATCACTGTATGGGTTTGTCTCACGCTTTGTTTCTCTCTCTGTGTATCTGCTCGCCTTCCTCTTTATATATATATATTTTCCCCCCTGCCTTTTTCTGTCTGCAGACAGAGCCTGCAAACAAATCGGTAATACGAGGATGCCGAATCAAAACAAATGCACACTCCCAATGATTAGAAAAATGCAGGTTTACGTCCAGGCGGCAAAAAGTTGACCACTTTTACTGTTGCACAGATACACCAGTGACAGATACGCTAATGACTTAGCTTGTATAACGTCAGCAATTCAATTTATCCACTTGGCTGCTGTTCTGCATGTCCTGAATTGTGCTACAGTATGGTAATTGAGCCAGTGTATGTTGACAGATGAGTGTTGTTGGCAGTATTGCTGTTGTGTGTCTCATTTCCTGCACGCTGCTGCAGATTGACTGATAAGATAAGAGGCCCATAGCAACTTCTGAGAGCTTCAGAGTAACTAACAACCTGATGAGGTGCTGTGCTATAGCTTTGATTAAGGAGGGTGCAAGGGACAGCAAAGTGTAACAGGTAGTGAATGAGTGCAGATTAAACTTACATTACCAGTGGCCTCACTGTTTGATGTTCTGCTGGCCAGTAAAGGACAGACACAGTATAGAAATCTGTTTTGTGCTTTCAGATTTGCCCGTTCTGCCAGAACATTTTACTGTTGCTAGGAGACGCTGCAACCCTCGGACACATCTGGTCAGCTGTTAGTACAAGTTGTTAACAAAAGCTGGAGCATCTGCAACAACATGATACTGTTTACAAAATGCAGCTCCCTATAGGCTTGGTGTCAATCAGCTTTTTCAACGAAAGCGTGCAGGGAGGATGTTCGGAGCAGAGAACTCAAGGTGAAGAAGAAATGAGTGTAAAAGCAGAATTCAGATGTTATATGGTGCCGCCATACTGGCTTTGTCTTCCAGTAACAAATATCGTAACTTTCAAAAATGGAAATATCACAGCCTGAATTTCTGGCTCCTCTGTCAGCCTCTTCGTTCCTCAGCCTTGACTCATGTCCCTCATGGGACCTCAGTGGTGGAATGACATTCGTCTTCGAACAGGCCAGCAGAGTCACTCCTTATCTTGTGTCCCAACTCATCTCCTCAATAAATACCTCGTGCCCTTTTCTCTCTCCTCCTCGTCGTCCGACTCTTCTTTTAGGGAGCAGAAAATGCTCATGAAAAGGTTCTGACAGCGAAGCAGCACAGTAATATGGGAAGAAGAAAATAATTGATTTTCTAAAACTGCTTTGCCACTGTGAGACATGCTATGTCACAAATATGTGAAATCGCATGCAAACGTGCACATCCAAACTGTTATCAAGGCCCTGGTCTTTGTCACTCCAAAATAGGCAGAGAAAATAGTATTTGGTGTTTTGGTTCACAGCTTCAGGGTCATTGAGAACGCATTCTTTAATCATCTTTTGGCTCCTTGAGTCGGGCTATAAGAAATGAGCGTAACTATAGAAGCTAACCTCAATGCTATGTTTCTTTTGTAAACATGTATTGTGTTAAATTAGTGGTAATTTATTTGCCAGTTACATCAACAGCATTGTTCTGTGATGATCTGAATGTACAAGTAGATTTGACTTTTGTTTCAGTGCAGCTTAAATACATCAACTGTCGGCCAGATCTTAGCATAAAAGGATTAATCAAATTAATCAAAAGAAAATGTTTCCAGCTAAAATGCTTTGATTAACAGAAGATTAGGCATTTTATTATTCTAGCCATTTTCTTGACTCTTAAGTATTTTTCTAGACCTCTGTGATGCTGAATCTCTGGATAAAATAGCTACAGTTATTAAATTAGGGGATATATTTTTTTAGTCTACTACCTTATCTTTAACTTTTTAACCATTATCTGTCCACTTGTATCAAATAATTGCAGATAACAGTGGGGTAGTTTATGCATGCATTGCTGCATGTGAATAATGGCTCACTGGTGTGTCCTCCTCTAAAGTGGAAAATAAGCTCTCCTATAACACTTTTCACAGTTAAATTAATATTTCTGGAGGAAACCCTGGGATTGTTGAACATTTAATCTTAAGCCATGCTGAAATGCTTTTTTGTAACGTGTTAGTCAAGTCACTTCTAGCTATTCAAACTGAGTCTACATGATAGCTAAGTCTAAGTGGTGGAAACAGCAGTGAGCAGGACATTGAGCTTTATTTACTGGGTACTTTTTATATCCTGGTTGTCATTTTAGGCCGTGAAATCTGCAGTCACCGGATAAACAGAAGCCCGTGTTCACAATACCGAACTGTGTTCATCACCCGTGAATGTGATTACAGCTCTTGATCGATAGACAGTGACACGTTGCTGCTGGATGTCACCTAAGGAGATTGTGCGCTGTGTGCATGTGTCAGTGTGTAAGAAGTACAGAGTGTGTGTAGGTGTGTGTGGGGGGTGGAGGGGTGGGGTATCCATATGCTGTCTGTGCATTTATACACACTTTGCACGCCTGTGTGTGTGTTAAACTCAGATCCAGTGTGGTAATGTGAGATCAGACGTAGCCTGTTAGCCGGAGCCTTACATCTGCTGTCAGCCACTCGCTCTAACTCTGTTAGGGATGTTATTGATTGCTCATTATTACCCCGTTCCCTGAAAGATGAGCGTCCCCTATGATCACATTAAATCTCTCCCTTGTCCAATCCTCCCGAGATGCCTTCTGCTCATCGGTGCCCATCAAATTTCTCCTCCGAGATCTGATATCAAGCAGCCTGACGTTCTTTATTGCCTTTGGTTCTCTTTGCGTCGTGTTTGATTTACTCCAAATAACAGTCTCTCTTTTTTTCCCTAACTTGTTCTTTTTTTCCCCCTCCTCCTTTTTTGAACGGACGCGGTTTAGCTAATTGATGTTTTGCGTCTGTGTAATGGAAATAAGCAAACGTAGCTGAGCAACATTTCAAATTATGATTTGTTTTCTTTTTTATTATCGCTAAAAGATACTCGGAGTTTCATGTTAGCTTTGTGATCTGTGTTTATTGACTTGATAGCAAACAAGAAGAGCTGACAAGAAAGTCGTATGTACTTTATTTTTTTAGAGAGGGGCTATTTTTGCTCCACTGCCTGTTATTTAAATGGCACATCAGTCAGTTGTGAAAGGGTCGCATTAAAACCATGGTGTCAGTCTTCGAAACTCGTTCAAAACCTACAGATGCGCCTCTGACAAATTCCTCCCCGAGCCTCCCCTTTAAAGTCCGTGCCCTTCCCTGTGCCTTAGGTTGTCATTTTCGCTGACGATAAGCAGTTGTTGAAGGTGTCACGCGTCCGCCAGCCCGTGTAAAGTTTGGAACTGTTGAAATCCAGCCCTCAGTGAGAGGCCATCTCATCGGCCCCCGCCGTCCCCATGAATAATGCAGAGCTATCGACTGTGTCAGTTGAGCGCAAGGAGACGTGGCGGCAGGCAGCTTGATATTCAGCTGCTGAAGCTGACTGGATGCCCTCACTTTGAGACAAACTGCTGGCAGACTGCTCTGACTTGAACAGACAGGACCTGAATCTGCTCATATGAGATGAGCAGCGTTGTGCTGGTGCGGAGGTAGTCTGTGTCCCAAGGAAGCCTGAGTTTCTGTTCGAGTAGGCAGAGAGGAAGAAATTTAACGTTCGTAAATCTGTATACACATGTTCTCAAATATTTGTCTCAGCCTCACCTTTGCAGTAAATGTGTGTGTCCGTAAAGGAGTGTGTGAGTATGTGTGTATACGTTCTCCAGCCGGCAGCCTGCAGAGAGCTCTAGTGAGAATCTCCTGCCCCCTCGCCACGACCAGTTCAGTCTCAATGCCACCGATCGATGGGCGTATTGATCCGCTGTTTGACTGTTTAGACAACCTGTGTGAATTCTAGCATAATGCGCAGCACACTGGATTTAAAGATGCACGTGCAGGCCGCACTGCCTTGCATTCGTGTACTGTCTTTCGCATGCCTGCTGTCATACCAGAGAGCTCGTTCTTTCTAATGCTCGGAGCATCACGTGCACAAACATGTGCATCCGAGTTCAGAATAAGCAGCTATAGGTTGTATCTCAGAGCAGATATTGGTGGAGTCCAGCGCCATATACCAACATGTCCGATCGTTCCCTTGTCAGTCGCCCCTACATCATGTATAACATTTTCCCACAGTGTGCAAAGGTGTGAGATTAAGATAAATGACTTGTATTCGTTTACGGCTCACTGTTCCCAAATATCTGGAAAAATTTTTGCACAGTTGTTTGAAGGCCATGACTTTTTAACTTCCTTTTCCCAGGCCTCATTTTGGTGCTTGATGTCGTTTTTGGACCGAACTGTGAATTAGTTTCATTCAATTTTACTTTTGTTAATTTTTCTTTCCATCCAACAGCCAATAAATGATAAAAAAGGTTGGTTATTCACTAATGTCCTTTTTATTGCTAAAGCATCACAGCCAGGCATGAAAGCTTTCCATTTTGGGGGGGCTGGGAGGAGGGTTCCATTTATGTGTTTTAATACACTTCCAAACAGTTGGACTGTGAGACTGGACTCTTTCAGACTCGGTAAGAGGTGTGGGTTGGCATATCGTGCCAAAATCCATATGAAGTGTGCAGAATTTGACACTTCAAACATGAACCGTGAAGGATCCTGCAAGTTCACAGGCTGGGGGTAGAGGTTATCCCAGCCAGGGCCTCTTCAGTAATTCACACACATCCCACAGGCACATATACACACACATATACACACACACACAGACGCACTTTTGCAGCCTTGCACGTGCGCTAAGCACGGCGGGCGTTAATCTCCACCAACTGCTGTTGAACTCTAATCTAGCTTGCTTGCCAAGTGTTTGATACACTGCAAAATCCATCGTAACGAGTAGAAAAGGCTTTAAAATCTTCTTCTTCTTTTTTTGCCCATGTGACAAAAATGAGAGTTTACAGTTAGCTTTCTGTAATTGATACAAGGGGGCTTTATAAATCATGGCATTTTCTGTGGTCTTTAATAGGAAAAAATAATTTGAAATTTGAAGTTTTTTAGTAGCAAATTGGCCTACTGATGTTACAATTGCCATCCAGTCTACTGTCTGAGTGCATCTCCACCCTACCCCTAAACCCCCCTCCCCTTCCAAACCACACACACACACACAACTCGGTGCAGACAGACATAAATGCATCCACAGATGGTGACACCCCGGCAGTCACTCCTGGGCTGGCTGTCTACGTGCCAGCAGCGATAACACATGCAAACACACAAAGACATATGCACACACACAAACACACACACGGCCTGGCGGCAGCAAACACGGTGATGCATCATTGAGCATAGGCTGGTTTTTCTCTAACTGCTGAGGGGAAATCAGTGTGGTGTTAAGTAACCATTCGTGTGGAGCTGAGACCACACACAAACAAACAGCGCAGCGACACTAATAAAAATACATTTACCTTGCGAGATGAATAGAATATGATTGACTAATATGAAAGTTCTCTGGCAGACATGACTCGTGGCCACATTACCGACTACTAAGCTTCTCTGTGAGCAAGCGTCGACGTATTAATACAGCTCCAGTATCATTGTTTAATTCCCCTGACAAATATCTATTGTGCCGCTTTCATACTCTTACTTGGATTGTGATATATTCATTTGTTGATGCGCTGTTAATGTTTCCACTCTGGTTCGGAGTGTGCTGTGTAGGTAATCACCCACTCTGGGGCTGCTGCGCTGCTGTTTGTCATGTAGATCTTCCTGAGGATTGTATTTGAATAATGAGGAAGGCTTGAGCGTTCTCTTGTGCAGAGTGTCTCCACGCTGCCGCAGTAAATGACCTCTGAATAGTTGTTTTGGATTAGCCATCAAAGTCTTCTCTCGAAGTGGCCAATAGATAGGTACTTCCAGAAATGAGTCACTTGAAAATGATCATTGCTGCCGTTGCCATATAAGATAATGGATAACCATTACACTCCATTTTCCCCAGCTCCTCACCCACACAACGCCTGCTCTTGAAATATGATGCATCCACTGTGCTTAGTGAGCACTTAATGTCCAAAAGCACCGTGTTTGTTGAGATTTACAACTGCGCCGGTAGGAGGGGGGTAGAAGAAAGAGTGCGTCGTCTGCGTATAATGTTGTTCACTCAATAATTATCTCATTTTATTTACGAAGACAGACAGCTTTAGACGAGGTTAGAGGCTCTCTCTCTATTATCTCCACCTGCCACCCCTCTATTGTAGCCCCCTCCCTCCTCTGCCCCTAAATGATGTCCTTCATGTCGAGGACTTTCCAAAGTTTCCGTCTAGGAGGAAGAGGCAGGGGAGTGTGTCCTCAGCGCACTCGGTTATGCTGAACAGAGTGTAGGGGAGGAGGGAAGAAAAAAAAGCAGACAAAATTACACCGCACCTCTCGTGCATTGGTAGTCAGATCAATGCCATTTCTGAAAGGATTAGGCCTCCTCTCAGAAATCTATTTTAATTACTGAACACACAGGTAAACAAAGTGGTGGTGGTTCACAGGTATGGATTCGAGCGTCAGAGGAGTATTGATAGCGTGTGGCCCCACGTTAACCTCGGGGCCGCTCTGAAAGATCCTGCCCGCTGCACCCCAGGTGGAAGCGGGGAATGCCGATGTAGCTCCGCGACCACTCTTTCCGTCAGACCGCATTGATGATGGAAACAGATTGAAGTCTACATACTGTGTAGCAAGTTGTTGCATTGCGGTGTTAATGTGTCACATTTTACTACAATTAATCAGAAGCTGCCAGCTTCAGCGTCTGCTAGTCTTCCCATACAGATTGTGCATCCATGTATAACCCTTCTAATAAGGGTTATACATGGGATATACACACAGACAACTTATCCATGCATTCATTACCA
The DNA here is from genome assembly GCF_018398535.1 of Haplochromis burtoni. Classification (NCBI taxonomy): domain Eukaryota; kingdom Metazoa; phylum Chordata; class Actinopteri; order Cichliformes; family Cichlidae; genus Haplochromis; species Haplochromis burtoni. The sequence goes on from NW_024582729.1 coordinate 107,454, forward strand.
AACTCAGGCATTTAAAACTCAGTGAGCTTGTTTTTTACTTAATCTGTAATAAGATTAAAGATTTGCAGAGCATTAATAAAAATGTAGGCTTTAGTATTTTTGGGGTTAATACTTTAATTTGTTGCCGTCCCCATTAGCTGCACGCTAGTAATAGATGAGTAATAAAACAAGAATTTGTGACAGACTTTAGTACCTTAACAGTCATTATGTCAAACTGTTTTCACTAATAGGTGCTAATGGTAAATGATTTATAAATGTAAGAGCTACCACAGTATGGCTAAGTTTAGTTTTTTTTAATACGTGAGTAATTTTTATAAATGATCAAATTAACTGTTAACTGTTAAATCTTTATAGACCAGTGAAATCATTATAATTGCAGCTGATACCACAATAACGAGAGTAGAAACATGTTATTAAAGCTTTATAAATTTTCACTCTGTGTTAGGTTGTTTATGTCATGTTATTTTTGTATATTTCTGTACCTGAGCTGAGGTGACGCAAAAATTTCCCCGCTGTGGGATCAATAAAGTCTTGTCTTATCTTATCTTATCTTATGTAATTTATAGCAAAAAAAGAAGCTAATTTATTGGAGTACTTAATCATTAATAGCTTGTGGATGAGTAATGAGCCACAGATTCTAAAATGACTTTTGGCTGATTTTGCCTTCTTTCTCAAGTAGAAGCTTTCTCACCATATACGTGTAAATGCAGACGGGGAAAAAACAGCTGCCGTAAGATGTTTAAGCAGCAACAAATGGGTTTAAGTTACATACTTTATATCTTTCCACCTATTGATGATGTGTCTGGTTTCTGCATGCTTGTGAAAGGCTTTTCTGATGAAAGAGGCGCTATGGAGATGCTGCTGAGGTCGTGACACTGTTAGAGCACACTGGTGTTGAGAGTCTTTACAGATGTTTTGTTCACACGATAAGAATAATCTGTTTTGCCTAAGTGGGCTCAATGTGTGCGTGCGTGTATTGTGCATGTGTCTGTCTTCATTTTTTACTTCATGACTGTGTGTGTGTGTGTGTGTGTGTGTGTGTGTGTGTGTGTGTGTGTGTGTGTGTGTGTGTGTGTGTGTGCAGGGCTGTCTTTGAGGAAGGAACCCTGCATGGAGCTGGGTGATTAGGCACGCTGCGCTAGTCACAGGAAATGGAGTATCTGACGGACAGGCCAAGTGCATTATAGATGAATGTCGTGCGTTAGCAGCGCTGAGCCCCTGCCGAATATCTCTCAATTTCCTCTCTGAATGACAAAAGAAGCCACGCACAATTTCCTTCATCCAGAGCATTTGTTTAACTGCGCCCTACCCATTTAACCCACCCATTCAATAGTCTGTCTAGTAAAAGGAAATTTAGACAGTGTCAATTTATACAGCTTTAAGGAAGATCTGATATGGGCAGGCAGGGGTTACGAGGATACGCCTCTGGAATTTAGTTAGAGATTTACGGTGATTTGGTCTGATTTCTCCCATAAGCTAAACTTGGTATCGTCATTAAACATGTCCTAATATTTTGAAAGTGTCAAAAACAGATTGATTTATTTTTTTGCTCCAGAAATATTTTAGAGTTGGTTTGGCTGTGCAAACTTATCCCAAGGTCACAGATCGCTGATTACAATGGGTGTTAGAGTTTTTTAAAGTTGCTGTCATTTGTCAAATATCTTTATATCGCAGCTCCGAGCTGTCATCTTTACAGAATCCCCACCCCCACCCACCGTCTTTGAGTTAGTGACAGCTCATCTCTCCCGGTCACTGCTCGCCGTCTAGACTTTGAACTCGCTCTGTTTACTTCCTTATCTGTTGTTGTTGTTGTCGTTACTGTCGTTGCTTTGCGGCAGACTAGTCGTTGTAATGGTAAGCTGTGGCTGGACTTGAATCGAAGGCTTCAAAGATGTGAATTCAGGCTATTTTCAGAGAAAAAAAGTCTGTCATGGAGGATGGAAATGAAATTAAATTTCTGCAAGCAACACTTCTGTCTGTAGTTTGGACTCGGTTCAAATAAGGTTGTTAATAATAACATTTCTGTCACTTTATGGATTGCAATTTCTGCTCCAAAGAATAAACATGATTTCAGTTTTGATTTTGTGCGCTCATGTATGTGTGAGCGAGAGAGGGCGAGGGCGAGAGAGACACCAGCTCATGACTAATTTTATAATTAATTGCCTTTTGGAGGACCTAATCACATTATTTGACTCTCTACTGTAGGTTGTGTGCCAATACAGCGTAGCCTGTGGCTTAGTCACAGTGTGCCGGACTCATTAACGAGGCAGTCCGGAGATTTGTCAAACACACACGAGGCCTGCGTGCATAGAAAAATGCACACACATATGTCATTAAACAATAGCTGCGTACTGTATGTTGTGTACTGAGGTTTTTTTGTGCTGTGATTTAGGGGTTAAAAGATGCCCTCTGGTGTATTTGATAAGGATTTGAATAACTGGCTGGTTAGATTTCCCCTGTGGTGCGTGAAAACGGGTCTCTCTTGATGAAGTTATCGCTTGTCATGCAGCTCTTTCTACTCCTCCTCGTCCTCCTCTTTCTCTTCCAACGCTCGGCCGGAACGCATTTGTTTAAAGGAAGGGGAAAAAAAAGAATTACGACACAATAGTTTGTTTTTGAAGGTCTCTGGTGAGTGTTTATGTTAGAAAGACAAAGAGGGGTGCACATTTGTACGCCTTGTCTTGGCGTGTGTGTATACGCATGCAGTGGAAACATGTGTGCCAGCATGTCTTTTTCGCGTACGCACACATACACATACGGCTTAATTATGGCGTTACCGAAATGGGCAGTTTGCTCTGACACCCCGCTTGCAGAATCACATAGCAGACAGACTTAAAAGAGCTCATTAGCTCTCTCTAAAGAGCTGTTTACTGCATATACACACACACAGAGTAATAGGCAGTTCTGTTGATGCAGATGGATGCCGAGTGTAATGAGAATTATTAGGCTTCTCTATGTGGAGGCTGGAGGAGAGGGGTGAAAAAAGCTGGCAGACTAGACGCTTCAGAAGGTGGAGAAGATTTCTGCTGGATGTTTCACCCGAGTGCATGATTTCTCTCTCTCCCTTTTTCTCGGCAACATGTACGACTCTTGGTTTAAAAAAACAAAACAAAAACAAAAAAAACTTGAACACCTTATTGCATGTGTCTGTCCAAATGATCTGTAAATATGTCTGCCAGGTCTGCAGCTCGATCAAAGTGCTGTAACGAGACCAAAAACAAATGAATGGAAATATTTCTTGTTAAATATTTAAGCCGGAGGCCCCACGCATGTAATCTTGTAACCTTAATGAAGGCCTCTGCAGCCAAAGGCCAAATTGTGCTCCACAAGTAACAGAACAATTTTATATTTTAAAGAAAAGAGCCTTGACTGTTTGTGAAAATGAATGTGTGATGCTTTTTATAACAAAGGGATATTGAATCGCCCTTTGACAATGAATTCAATGACTTTCTTTCAATGTCTTTCAAGGTCATTCATAGCAAGTAAAGGGATGCACCATCACATTAGGGCGCTTTGCTTTGCTCATTGCCCCTGGTTTACATCACATTGAATTAAAGGATACACCCCTGAATGATACCAGTCAGTCCTCCTCGATCTCTTCCATATGTTTTGGAGAAGGAGCAGCAAGTTCAAAGTGCTCAGTTCAAAGCATCCGTCCTCATTTGAATAACGTAGCGTAATCGCTATTACCTTATTTAAATAGTGCAAGTTATCGTTTGGCCTTCATTTGCATTGCAGGGTAATCACTGCTTCTCTGCATTAACCTCATTATAGAAGAGATGAAAGCCCTGATGGAGCCTGACATACTCTTTTTATATATGTTATCTTTATTAATGACAGTATTAGAAAGATCGTGTTTCTTTAAACAGAGCACATAAGAGTTTGGTGCATGTCGGATTACAGGGAGTGAAGACTAAGACTTTGAAGGCCTTTGTTTTTTGTGTTTATTCCTCATTTCTATTACCTTCATCATTTTTATATATTACTCTTATTTCTTTCTATCCTCACACCTTCTTTTGAATTATTTTGTGTAATAAGATAAGCTGGAGTATTTTAGCTAATAACACAGCTAGATAAAAAGGTACGCCAAATTACCTAAATGTCATCAACGGATAAGTCTAAGAGAAAATGAACAGTTTTTTTTCAGTACTTAGCATCTCTCTGTGTCTTCTGCTAATAGTTAGATTCAAATTATGTTAATTAATGTGATTAAAAAGTAGCAACACCAAAGGTGTGGCACCTTATTAAGCTACACTAGCTTTGCTAGCTGCGTTGTTTTTCTTTGGGGGGGGGTTTCACCACATACACTACATCAGTAAAAATGCATGCATTACTTTTTTTTTGACAAAGGAGGCAATTTATCATTTATGTATATGTGATTGATATATTATACCTGAGATGTGGCATTCATAAATGATAATGGCTAGAGAAAAACTTAGCTAATGCTAGTTTGGCTAGCTCTTTTATTTGATATAGCTCATACCTATTTGATTGTTTTACTGTATCAAGTGCACATTAAGATCCTTTTGAATGGCAATATTTAAGAAAATAAAATGTTTTGAGTGTACATTTGAAGTTGATTTTTATTTTATTTGAAATGTGTATTTTATTTTGTTCATAGCTAAGGTTAACAGGGTCATCTCTTGCTAACTTTCTTTTGATGTAGCTTTCGTGCTTCGGCTTATTGTCTGGCTGCAAGAGGACATGAGAATTTCTCTAAAGTTAAACATATATACTCAGGCATTAACAATAAAGCAAAAACCAAAAAAAAACCCAAAGCCTTAAAATACAGTTTTTTCTCTACATTAATATGAATATATACTAGATGTCAATAGTTAGCCTCTGTTCAGTTTTTATAGAAAAATGTTTATTTCAGCCCAGATGGTGTCATCTATTACAGAGATTGTGTGATATCTTTAATTTCTTTAAAAAGAATGTGTCATATCATAGAATATATATTTATAACATTTGCTGCCACTTGCTCTGCACTATACCAAATTAATATTATGTTATGTCCATAATCTTCAACTGAAGCACTGTTGAATGCCCATTTAAGAAACATCTGAAGGTGGATTTTTCTGTGGCAGAATCACCCTGTGTCAGCAATGCTGTTTCACTGTAGGTCTGTGCCACTGCAGAGAGGAGAGTCACTCTGATAGTATATACAGTGATTATAGCCCCTGAATTAGATGGGGAGTGGACAGTTTGTTTGTAAGAAAAGGTCTATAATAAATAATAATAAATATAATTTAATAATAAATATATACATGTATTTACAGATAGTTGAACACATGGCTGAATCTGTTGTCCTCATCCATATCTGCTTTATAGTTATTTGGTAATGCTTAAAAGTTAATGTTGGAACTATACAGACTTTATGTGCAGTCTTTTGCTCCTGGCTACGGATCAGACATGACGCTTAGAATACAAGCTTGAGAGCAGCCTTGAATTGTTTAATATTTTCAGTGATCTTGTTCTATTAAGGATTGATCAATACTCATTGACACTGGCTTACTGACAAAATAACAAGAAAAATAACAAAACTGCACCCTCTGATGGACTCCTGGAAACACAATTTTTTTCTGTGGACTCTCTGAGCTACTCAGATTAAAATGGTTACACTGCTGTATGAACGCATTGGAATCATCACAGAGGAATGTGACTTTGTAGCGTTTTGTCTTTGCAAATAGTGCTCTTTGGCAGTTGTGCAGCCATTTTTTTTAATATCTGTTAAATGTTTCTTTGCTGGTGTGAAATCTGAATTTTGTCTAGAGCGTTGTTCTTATTTTCTCCTGTTTTTGGAAATGTAATTTCCTCTTAGAAATACTGTCCTTTTTATATTGCTGCCTTCACTTAATATATTCTCAATATTAAAAGAGCCTCTTAGCTAGCACAAAACTTCGCCCAGCTCTATCTGAGGTGTTCCCTGCTCACTACACTGGGAGGGTGATGGGCACGCCAGCCCCGCAAGACTCCCCTCGGCTAAAATGTTGTAAATTAACACAATTAGCAGATCGCCATTCTGCTAATTAGCCACTGGCGTCTGCTGAGAGATGGCTAGAGAGAAGAATCAGAGAGGAAATAGGAGTCTAGGGATACCCCCACCCCCACCCCTGCCTGTGTTGTTACCAAACAAACACAGGGCCTCAGAAAAGAGAGCAAGAGAGAGTGAACGTGTATTTGTTTGTGTGTGCTTGCTTTCTGCGTTTTTTTCCCCATGTTTATGTGTTTGCAGTAGCATAAATGGATGGGAGGAAGGGAAGATTTGCTCCTCCGTGAATGCATTTTATTGTGCGTGCTGGCTTTATTCACACAAGCACAAAAACACACACATAAACCAATTTTGAAACAGGGATTGCTTACTAGACCCCCAGCTGTGGGTCTCTACATGCAACCGCTGCCAGTCAATAAGTCGGAGGAAGTAGCTTAAATGACACCGATATTATCCTTTATTTGTGTGCACTAAGTCAAATCAAACAGGGTTCAATCTGCTGTGCGGCTGCTGTGATTACGCCCAGTCCAGCCTTTGATAGTGCCACGGCTTTGATAGTGAGACAACGATGGAGCCACTGTGTGACTGTCAGTGTTTGCAGATGGCATTGGCTGGGATTAAAGGAAACAGTGGCTCTCCAGCCTCCTGAGGCAATAAAGGGGAGAGCCAGGTGAGTATGTCTGAGATGAGAAGGAGCAAAGGAAGGAGGGAAGGGGAGGGAGGCGAAGTGAGCACAGAGGGACTAAATAAGAGGAGGGGTGGCTTCGAAGAAAGGGAGTGAAAAGTGGAGATATATATCGAAATAGATGGAGTCTGAATAAAAGGAGGTGAAGAGAAATAAAGACAGATCTAGCAGGAGGGGAGGTGGAAAATGGATAACAAACAAAAGCAAAGAGGAGAGAGGCTGAGAGTGAAAACAAGGCAGCAGGGAGGCATGAAGAAGAGGCAGACAGAATGGTAAAGAGAATGGTAGAGAGAGAGAGGTCAAGGTGGAGCTGTGCAGAAAGGAACTAAGCTTGAGACACAATGTGTTGTAATTCATAGCTCGCTACAGCTCCTGCGTGTGTGCCTGTGTTTGTCTGTCTGGGTCAGTGGATGTGCGTGCGTGCGCGTGTGCTCATGGACGTCTGCACGCAGGCATAGATGTTTTTTCTTTTTTTTTTTAAACGCCTGTGTGTCTGAGCACAGGTTTGTCTTTAAGTGTGTATTGAATGAAAGTACCACAAGCAGAGGTGTGTGTTTGTGTGTGTGTGTTGCTTTGTGGCACTCGGCGAGGCGCATTTTCAAACCCATCTCCAGCCTCTTCAGATGAGCCGGGGATTATAGAGTGACCCTCAATGCCTCTGTCTTATTGGTCTGGCCAGGGTGCATTAGGCTGCCGTAACCAGCCATCCCACCGTCTCTCTGTACCGCACTTTACCTGCTGATGTTCTCTCAGAGTCCTTGTGAGCTGTAGGGTTTAACAAATCTTGATTAGTCGGATGCAAATCCATAATAACACACCAAACGCCTCTGGACAAATATCACCTTTTTGGACAGTTTTAATTATTGTTAAAATGATGTTAGCTTGACAGTGTGTTAACGCATCTCTGTCTTTTTTTCCTCAGGCGTAAAGATGCAGTGGACCCCCGAGCACAGCCAGTGGGCCGAACAGCATTTCGACATTTCGTCCACCACGCGCTCGCCAGCCCACAAGGCTGAGGCATACAGGGCAGTACCTGGCCACCTGCAGCGCTCGGCCACCTACCAATATGCCTGGGCCAATGACGACATCTCGGCACTCACTGCCTCCAACCTGCTCAAGAAGTATGCTGAGAAGTACTCTGGTATTCTGGACATGCCGGGCTCATATTCGGAGACGCCTGGTGTCCCAGGAGTGATGAATGGACGGAAAGGTGAATCTGAGCCTTGGCAGGATGGTGTCTACCCCATGAGCTGCATCCCAGAGGGCATTTCCGTCAGGAAAGGGGGGGTTGCGGCAGCTTCAGAGGTGGTGTCTGGCATGTGCAGCTCTCCGGGCCTGGCTTCCAGCACCCTGAGTGAGCCCAGCTACTCCAGCAGTAGCTGTGGGAGCCACACAGCAACTGCCCTGCACTCTTCCTCCATGCCCTCTCAGGAATATGGCCCAGCGTACAGCAGCTCGTACCTGCACAGCAGTTACAGCTCCCAGTCTACCCCCGCCCCGGCACTTCCATCTCCACTGCACAGCTCTGGGCTACTGCAACCACCTCCTCCTCCACCCTCCCACCCCACTATAGTCCCAGCTTACAATGGAGGCTCCCCCAACTTGTCTAGTTATAATTACCCCCCAGCAGGCTACCCAGCTCAAAACTCAGTAGGGCCAGGATATAGCCCTGGAGGAGCCCCCCCTCCCTCCTCGTACCTTCCCTCAGGCATTGCTGCACCTACACCCCTTGCTCCCTCTTCTGCTTTACCTGGATACCCATACCAGAGCCACAACCTGACCCCAATTGCCCCAACCCCTCTCAACAGTAGCTCCTCCAACTCACTAAAGAGGAAAGCCTTCTACATGACAGGTCAAGGAGAGATAGACCCCTCTTATGGTAACTTTGGCTACAGTCAGGCAAGGAGCTCAGCTGAGAGTCCCATGTACAGGGTAGCAGATAGCAGCAGTACAAACGGAGGCTCCAACAGTGCCAGTGGTGGTGGGTTTGACAGGAGTGCTGAGAAGTCATCTTTAACTTTTAATCCTCAGAAACAATCCACCATTGCATCAGAGCAGCAGAGGAAGTACAGCAGCCAGGCAACTGGTGGGCCTCTGACTCCACCAGCCTACGTCTCCTCCACCCTGGGGGGTTCCCGCTCAGCAGACTCTATTCCCAGCTTTACCACCCCCTCCCTCAGTGAGCAAGGTCCTGAAGACCACCGTCTCCACCTTTCTCACTCAGCACCTGGACCTACCTCCTCCTCATCCACTTCCAACTCCCGGCCTGCTGAAGAACAACTAAAAACCAGTGATCCTCACCTCCTGGACATGGTTACCTCTGAAATTGTACAGCAGGGGCCCCCAGTGGATTGGAGTGACATTGCAGGTCTAGAACTTGCCAAGGCTACCCTGAAGGAAGAGGTCCTGTGGCCCATTCTGCGTCCAGACATGTTCAGCAGTTTAGGACCATCCCCGCGTTGTGTGTTGCTGTTTGGCCCCAGAGGCAGTGGCAGGACATTGCTGGGACGTTGCCTGGCCAGTCAGCTGGGAGCACCATTCCTACAGCTCAGCGGCTCAACACTGGCAACAAAGTGGCTGGTGGATGGAGAAAAAATCATCCGAGCATCATTCCTAGTGGCACGGTGCCGGCAGCCCTCAGTACTGTTTATTAGTGAAGTGGACATGCTCTTGTCGGCCCACCTCAGTGAAGAGAGCCCTATCAACCGACTTAAAGGTGAACTTCTTGCCCAGTTTGACTCCCTTCTTATGGGCTCGGGCGAGGATGGAGGCAACCAAGTATTGGTGGTTTGCTCCACAAGCAGACCACAGGATATGGATGAAGGACTGCGCAGGTACTTTTCCCGGAGGGTCCTGGTGCCTCTGCCGGATAGCGCAGCTCGACACCAGATCATGAACCAGCTCTTGGCCCAATCTCAGCACAAATACTGTTTGAGCGAGGAGGAGCTGGCGCTGCTGGTCCAGCGTACAGATGGTTTCTCAGGACTGGATCTGGCCAGACTCTGCCAGGAGGCTCTTGTAGGCCTGTTACATGTCTCTGCACAGGGCGTGGACATGACTGGTATGATGCCCAGGGGACAAATCAGGCCCCTCACCTACCAGGACATTGAGAGTGTCTTTTGTAAATTCCAAGCAAGTATATCGCAGAAAGAGATTGACACTTATACTGAGTGGAACAAAATGTTTGGTTGCAGTCAGTGAAAAGATAGATCCCGCCCTTGAGAAAAAGAGGTTTCCACAATTCCTCCCCTCAGGGCAGAAGCATTGTGCTGAAGGGGAAAGGCACACAAAAGGCCAACACAAGCTCTCACAAGCAGGGTTTAGATGCACCAAGAGAGTCGCTTTGATCAGACAACTGACAATTTTGCAGTTAATGAACAAGAGTTTTAATTTGAATGCTCGACACTCCAGAAAGCCAGGGATTGTTTACACGTTGCAAGCAAGTTGGCTTCAGACAGGACACCCCAGTGTCTGTGTATATATTGTTATGTTGTTGTTCTTGAGATTTAGTTGGCTATCCAAGTGCCTGAAGTGGTGCTTTCTGAGTTTATTTGTTTATTTGCCTCACAATCTACATTCATGGCATGAGCTGATAATTATTAAGAGCTTTAAAAACTTCAGCGGCATGTCTGAAAGACCCAGACTGACAGTCACCATTGGGTGGTGGTCAATCGACCTTTATTGTCTTACTAAGAGCAGAAATCCATTTGGGCTGCAGTACCCTGGGCCCCTGACTCTCACCCATGGTTCTGATCCTGTGTCTGCAAAACAAGCAAACGTAACAAACCAACAACCAACACTCAGGAAAGCGTTTGTGAATTGTACAGTACCTCAAGACATCTTCACGAAAAGCACTAAGACCTGAGAGGAGAATCTGGCAGTGTTAGGTGTACCTCAAAAGACTAGGCTAAATAGCAAAGAGGTGGCAATGAATGTACTAAATGTGTTCTGGATTCGTGGAACATATTCTATAGTGAGAGTAAAAAGATTTTGTCCTTTCCCCCCCCTCACTGCAGGTGCTTTAGTTACCTGTTTCTACTTGACCAATCCTTATGAGCTTATTCCCATTGCTGTTTCAAAATATAAAACTGTGTTGTTTTGGGGTTTTAAAAGATGGGCAGGTGTTGGGGTGGTGGGAGTTGTACATTAATTAAAACAACCATAATCAACATTGTCTATAATACATGATCTAGGCTATATGGTTTAGCTGCATGGAACCGCATCAGTTATCAGCTAACTCCTGCGCAAAATATTCATCATACATTAAGCGAGGTATTCTCTGATCTTGATGAACTTAAATGGAAGGAATCATTCTAATATAAATATACTTATTTGCTTTTTTAACTGAGAGATCAGGCTAGTACCAACAGCTGTTTACGTTAGCTTGGCATAAAATATGTTAGCCTGTTAGACTGCAGCATGTTAAAGTTAACCAGTTAACTTTTTAAACACTTAACAGTGTTTTTGCAGGGATTTTGCAATGCTAAGCTAACGGGCAAATGTTTGTAGACTTGGCTATCTTTCATAAAGAGAACAAATAACTGTATTTCTCCAAAATATCAGTGATATCAAAGAAAAAATACTGTCTTTTTGTGTGGGTATTACATTATTGTTTGACTTGGTCTTGCATGGTTTTGAGGAAAGCATGTTTGTCAGTCAGCATCAAGAAAGCGAGGCTTGGATATTGCCCTTACCAAGTCCAACTGAAATCATATTTAGTTATTTTTTGCAATATTAACAAATGTCATATATAAATATGCTTTTAAATTAACTTTTAACTTTGATATCATTAAAAGAACAGAACGTGCTCATACAACCATAAACACCAATCAGACATTGTAACAATATGCTGTGACTAAAATAGGAGCACTATGAAAACATGGGTCATATCATACCTGTATAGGTGCAACATTTTACAAAAATTGCATTATTGCTTTATTTGCTATATTTTATTGAGGTCTTTAACAATCACTGGTGTTTATTTTGAAATAAAAAATGAAAATTAATAGTAAGTCTATTTTTCATTGTGAAAATGAAATTAAATAAGAAGTGAAATATAAGAACATGGTTACAGTTTTTGCAATGTTACCGACTTTGACGTTTTTTGGGGACAGACAACAAAAAAATCTAATTTGAGAGATAGTTGTGCTGTAGAAGATGACACAATGATTTCATTTGGACTTTGGTATCATAGATACGTTTGTAGGAATTTCCCCTTGTTAAACACTGGCTCAGTTTCCAAGACACAGATGACGCTTAGCTATAGACAAAAACAAATTCTTCATCTTCATTGATTTAAAAAAAAAAGTTAGTTTTTTAGGCTTAATTCACATCTAGGGAAACTAGCTTACCATGTTTAGCTGTATTTGAACTCGATTAGCTTCTGAATGAGATGCCACTCATGTAAATTACATATGTGGAAAGTAGAAATTTAAAGAAATTAATTCGGTTGCACGGCAGTTGTCATAACCATAATACGGTCAGCCAGGAGGTATATGCAGTTGGAATATATATGTTTTATTCTGTTTTTTTTTTTTTAATCTAAGATGACCACCCCAGAAAAACAAATCAATTCTAAACAATGTCAGCGCTTTTTTTTCCTGTATCTGTATTGTCTTTCTTTTTGAAAGTTACTAAGATGGTATGAAGCGCATGATCTACATACATTTGAGTTCCTACTGTTTAACATGAGTGGGGAATTTTGGCAGTAGTTTTGAAGACCTACATCACTGAACAATATCTGTTTCCCTTTGTATCATGTTGGAATGTATTTTTGTCTCTTCCTCGCCACCGTTTAAGGAGCTGTTGTGGCATGGGACTACTTAAGTCTATTGCACGTGCACTAAAGCGTTTTGTGTGTAATCTGGGGGGGGTTTGTTGAAATTTCTCAATGGCATTGACAGCACTTATTTAGTTGGTGTTTTATTTATCTAAACCGCTGATCAGTCTTACCCTTTTTATCGTACCTCCTGATTTTTCTACAAGAAAAATATCCCAAAGGTACGAGCTGCTTGTTGTGTATGCCTTGTGTCGCTATCTCGTAGGCACCATCAGTTCAGCACCTGGAGTGGGGTGGGGGTGGGGAGTTCTGCTGAGCATCAGCAAACTGATGGAAAAGAGAGACAGACAGGCAGCGTGGCAGCAGCAGCGGCACAAGGGGGGAAAGCAGAGTGGTCCGTCAGAAAACCACCCTCAAAACAATCTGTACCAGAATTCCTTCTGTCAGCAAATCCTCTGGAGAGAGAGTCCCTTTGGACAGAAAAACCTACTAATGCACTTCACAGCACACAACAGTAGCACAGGCCTTTCCTCCTCTCTCTCTCTATCCCTCGCCATTCTCCACAAGCCGACCGACAAACCACTTGAAACACACTGGTCAATGCTACGCTTTGTTTGTTGCGTGTTTAGCGGGTCCTCTTTTCATGTCTTTTTCTCCATGATGTGCTGATCTTTTCCCCTTTTTTTCCTTTCTTTAAATAGAGTTCTTCTTTAAAGCATTTCTACCTCATGGCTACAAAACACACGTGGTATTTGATTTAGGTCTTTTACAAATGTCAGACATTTGTGGAAAATGTATTTTAAAAAAAGACAAAAAAAGGAGGAAAGAATAACACCATAAAGTTTTGCGCAGTCTACCTCAGATGACTGTACTTAAAAACATTTAGCTGATGGTGCGACCGGAGGCTGCAGCATAGCCTAGTGTGCGTGTGCGCGTTTGTGTGTGTTACCACGTGTCCTCTCCGAGACAGACACACACTCATGATGAAACTGATGTGAAAACACGCAAGCGATTCGTAAAGGGGGCGGGGGAACGGTTGGGGGTCAACCTAAACGTGACCTGGAAATGTATAATCCAATACATTTGCTTTAATCTTCTGTGAAGTACTGTGGTTGTGCGCGTGTGAATGTGTATATACATGGGCACACTCTTTTTATTTAATTTTTCTTTTGATTTAGTGTGTTAAATTTTATAAATTGTTAGTATATATAACACACTTGCACAACTTTAAAACAGAGTGTAATGTGTTTCTGTTGTACATATCTATACATACAATACAAATGCACCACTTGTTTATATGTGTGAATATGTTGCCATACTTGCAGTCAACTTAAATGTATTTTCATGTAATCTGAGATACAAGCAGCAACAAACAATTCATTAAAGACATTTTCTTGGGAGATTACAGCTTGTATATGTTTTTTTTGTTGTTGTTATTGTTTTTATTGGAAGCGTAAAGTAATAACTGAATTTATTTATCAGTAAAATGGAAAAATAAATGTATTGTCCTGCCAAAAAATAGCCCAGCTGAAAAATCGCCTTAATGAGCCTTGTGTTAGTCACCCTTGTGTGCAATTATAAAATCATCCGTGTTGCACAGGAAGCCAGCGCTGTCGCTTCTCTCATTAAAATGTAACAATTCATTTCTCTTGCTATGCTAAGAGTGGCTAGACCAAAACATTAAAGCATTAATTATGTTTCTCCATCACAAAGAATTTGGATTATGTGAGTGCTCTTAAAGAAAATGATGCGCATTTACCCACTATGTTTCCTAGGTGTCATTATATAGCTACTGGTGAAGTGTGGGAAGCTGCCGCGTAGCCTCCGTAATTATCTCTGAAAACTCGAACACGTCACAAGGTTAAAGTGCATTGAGGGGTGCCGTTTTCTTTATTTTTCCACTTTGGCACATGCTATACATGCTATGATCATAAATAATTCATGACGTATATACATCTATTTCCCCATCTGATTTTTCGGACACAAAGAAATAACCCGTATTTATGACGCTATGGTTGATCAGCAGGGGACGTTATTGGAAAATTAAGTCCAGCAGCCGGACTTGAGCTTTACTCACAATTTCAAGGTTTACATTCTTCCAGTGTGTGCGTTTGTACCCCGAGGTTATCTGCCAAAACACTGTCCTCTTCATTTTCTAAAGGTCCTCCTCCCTCCATAAGCTGTGCCTCACACCTTCGCTCAGTCTTTTGCACAACAATTAAAATATGTTAAGTGATCATTTTCCTTAAGTAGTCTTAAATGTGCAATCTATTCAAATATGAGAGGAAATTGCCCACAGCTCACAAAAAAAGAAAAAAAATCGGAGGCGATTGAACGGGGGTAAAGCTGGAATAAATTATGCAAATAACACAAAGGACTTTACCAGTTGAAAGCCTAATTTTCCTATAATCAGCACACTGTCGCCTAATATTTTTTTCCCACCTCTTATTAAAAGTGACTGTTCTTTTGCCGATCATCAGATGGCTCTATCTGTCTAGCTGCTCTTGTGAAATGACTGCAGCCTGCCAGACTAAATGCTAAAGCATTTTGCTGGAGCTTTTAGATGATGGTTACATTCCCACACAAGTAATTATGCGTCGGAGAGTCCAGAAATAAGGTTTAATTATACAGTAATCGTCTGTGATGGACACTAGGAAGTGGTGAGTACCGCCAGACTGCAATCCATCAATGACAAACCTCTGGCCAGTTTTAATTCCTCCTCATTTGCATCCTAACCTCCACACCAAGTTGCGCAAACGCTGTTAAATGTTAATAGGACCTGTCTCGCCACTCAAAATGAATGGTTAAGCCATTTTTAGTCACTTTTCTGTCTCCCTCCGCCTCCACCTACACCACCGCCACTCACTCTCTTCTATCCTCACTTTGTTTCATCTCTTGTCTTGTCTTTATCTCGCTAGCTCTTTAACCAGCTCACTTCTTTTATTCCTTTCCACGGCCATCATCTTCACACAATTCTCTTTTTTCCTTCCATCCTTTCCTCCCATCTTTCATTCTCTCCTCCTTCCTTCCTCGCAGGCTTCGCCGTGGAGGAGGCACAGAGCGGTCACTGATGCACTAATTGGGAGCAACACTTACAGTTTTATCTCCCCCTACCACTAATAGCGGTCTGCACTGAAGCAACTCACCTTAGGATGAGGAATGGATGGATGAGTTGGAAGTAGGAGGTAGCGGGGGGGGGGCTTCAATGAAAAATTCTTCCACGCAGTACCACAGCACAGACTCAGTGTGAGATTGGGCCCTCAAGCCATCGTAGTTAATCCATATCCCGCAGGACCTCGGACTCAATTCCCTGCTTCATTAATTGAAAACGATGGCCCTTTTTTGGTGCGTGTGAATAAAACAAGGAGTCATTTATGAAAAAGAAAAAAAAACATTTTGTCTGGTTTGTTCCTGAAGTAGCTGCAATCTCATTATGTCTCTGTGCTGCATTTCAAAATGTGCTATCATCTTTGTCTTGATTGTCTCCCAACGTCGGGAGAGATAAATACACACGCCGCTTTGCTGTGCTGATGCCAGGACTGTTTTTCAGTGAATCATTTGAAGTCTTATCAGCCTTTATGGAAATAAAGCCTTTGCTTAATAAACTGTTTCACAGGCTTTGGGAGAGTAGCACATAAACACCTTTTTTCTCCCTACAACGCCATCATTAGCGCATCTTGTTCAATGCTTTACACATAATTGGAATCAACATCTATTGTTCATGTTCTTGACCTTCCACTTGTTTTCCAGCAGACACTTAGAAACATTGTATTACTGCTGAGAGGGAATCTTAACTAGGCGAACACATGCTAAGTGGCTTTACTTTGTTTTATCAGGGGCACATTGCTTCACTTTGAATATAACTTGAAAACTCATACCTATCTAATTTAAATTATCTGATGAAAAATAACAATACAATACCAAGTATTTAAATATACAATTGAAATTAATCGTGCTGCCTATTTTCTATATGTAGCTGACAACTACCCATGCAGTGTGGATGAAAATACACATTAAAGCATAATACAGTGAAACTATGATATGTAGTATAATACAAAGTTGAACAAAAAGTTATGAAAAATGAAAAATTGAAAAATGTACAATAAACGTCATAGACCACGACATTACCTCTCATTAAAGCTGAAAAAAAAAAGATGTTTTTATATTAACAGTCATTCACGTTAATACTTGAGTAAAACAGTGACATCATGAAGTCTATACTTCCATTCCTTAGTATCATCTCATGGTCAGCTTACAGAAAACAACTAATCAAATACCCCGAAACTCACACTGGCTATATACAGGGAGCCCTAAACTGTATCAGATGTGCACATTGCTCTACACATCATCACCACTAGCAGTATCACTGAAATCAGTGTACACCACTTTCACCACTGCCATAGCAATCTTAGAAGCACAAGCTGGGAGCTGTTGGTCAGTTAACGTGGATGAAAAACAGGTACAATAAGATGTCCATACCTGAGGCTCGAGAAACTGCCAAACAAATGCTCATAGCTCTACCCACAAGGCTAAAGAGATATACAAGAGAAGCAGAGGCTAAGATAATAAATGACTTATTTTCCAAAAATCCATTCTCATGTTTCATTTTTTCCCCTGCAGTGGAACCTTTGTTAATTTCATTAACACCAAAGCAGCTGTAAGGTACAACCCGTGTACCTTAAATTACAGTTCTACACACCAGCACAAATCACTTATACGATCTTTCTTTTAGTTTTTATGTATTTTTATTCATAAACACAACACCAGCAACAACACAGTTGAAAACCAGCCCAAAGAGGCTGAAAAGCAATTTGCAAAAAGTCATTCTACTTAGAGACATTTACAAGAAGGTTACAGTGCCTCAAGCCTGACTGTTCACTGCTTTAGATACCTGTTGAAGGCTCTGGCTGCTTGATCTGAGTTAGCATACACTCAACTTTAACCTCACTCTGCTTTTTTGCTAACTTTGCATTAGCATGCTGTCTGCGCAGATGCTTGGAAATAGTGTTAGCGATATAATATAGCTGTTTGTTATCTGGATACAGTTTGCACTTTACCTTTGCACTCTTATTCTTTCATGCGATAAAAAAGTAACATTCATATCTCTCCTCATCAAAAATTGTAGAACCGTCGACCATTTCTCTGACTGCAGCACGGGAACTGAAAACAGCTGATTGTAGCACAAAATATTTGTAACACAAGCAACAACATAACTGTAACTGTGATGTAATTGTTGAATTCAGTACAGTAAAGTGTTCCTAAAAAATGAAATGTGGTTATAGTAACACCTTACTTTGGAACAAATTGTACCTAACACTGTGTATTTATGTATGTATAGGCATTAACACCTCCTATTTGTTAACACTTACAGTAACACAGAAGTTAATATATTATATACAGTCTATGATTAATTTCACTTTTTTGTTTTTGTTTGTTGTTGTTGTTGATCATTTCAATGTACTAGTTGTCAATAGTGGCCATACTTTCTAATTATAGATTAATGCTTTGTTCTGATGCTTAATGTAGCACTTGAACCAACTAAAATCAATGAACTATTGGTTTACAGCTAATATTAATTGCTTGTCACATAAGAGCAAGTCTGTAAAAAAAACCTGAGTTTACTGAACTCAGTATAATATTACCTTTTTAATATTATACTGTATTTTTAACCTTGTCTTGCAGTTATAGAAGTACTCATGATTCAGGCACAAAGCTATCCAGATTGTAAATACTGAAATCACTCAGCCTTGAGCGACTGTTCAAGCTTCTTCATCTACAGTTCCAGACCCAAGTCCTGTAGTCACTCCAGCTCTCCCCATGGGGTGAGTTGGATTGCTGCGGGGATTTGCTCCTTCAGTGCCCACTGTTGTTTAATCGCTCACCAAAAGCATTTCTGATCGTCTCTGGGTGGTGTTACATTTACTCTCAAACCTCATCAGTTCAGTCACCTACAATGAGTTCATTGATGAGTTTTAACAGGTTTTTAACAATCCCCTTAAGGAATCCTGAGCTGAATCTGAAGTGTCTAATGATTAACAGGGGAATAGATCTGTATCTGAATTTCCTGTCAAGTTTAAAGTGTTGGTTGATGAAGCAGGTTGGGGAGACAAGGCTTTAAAAAACGGTTTCTATCATTTCCTAAGTGATAAGTTGAAGGGTAAGTGAGCCACTAAGAATGACACTCAGCTAAGATTCCCTTGAGAATTTAGGGGACTGCTAGGGAGATTGATAACCAGTTTCATGAACAGGCACAAGAAAAGAACTACAAATCTTACACTTCAAGTAATTTCAATTGTATTTAGATAGTGTCAAATCAAAACAACACTTGCCCCGAGTTCAGCTTCCAAAACCTCCTTTACCTTTCCATTCATGCGCTTCCTCATGATCATTGAGGAGCTGAACTGGGGTGAACCAAACTTTCCCTGGAGGAACAGAGGAGCGAGGAAAAATGTTGCATGCACCATAGTCAGATTAGGCATTATGTTGCATGCCATTAAAAGACCAAGTTCATCAGGAATTGTGGTGGTACTGGTGGGCAACTTCCTGCAACTAGCCTGCCTTTGTAGACATTACTTTACTCTGGAACTGATAAAAATTGAGTAATATTAGGTGATCAGTTGCCATTTCAGTTAGGAATTCCCTTGGAACCACTCTTCTCACCTCTCTGTGTCTCCATTAAATGGTCAGTTGCTGATCAGGATTTTGTACCGAACAAAGCGAGTTCATCTCATGCTATCAGGAAATGACTGTGAGTACCTGGAGTTTCATAGATTCTCCACACCACAAACTCCAATCGTTTTTGGTTGTACCTGGTTAGAAACTCATGACCTTCACATAAATTGGACTGACAGGAGAACTGAGAGTTGGAGTTTTTTCTGCCTTTGTCATTGCTTAGATTATGCCTCCTGCCAATTCACTTCCCGTCAGCCAATTCTCTGCCAGATTTGTCATTGGTGCGCCCCAAGTACTACGACCTGGGACAAGTTTTTTTGTAAGGAGAAAATGCTCTTTCCCTCCCAACAGACCTTACGAATGTGCCACTGATCTGTTGCCTGAAGCTCCTCTGCCTTCCACCTGGTTCTACAAATTCTCTGGTCCTGAAAGAGAAGCCATGGAAACCTGCATCAAGGACTCACTTGCTCTCAGTATTATATAGTCATCTTATATTTTTGTTGAGGAAAAGAATACAACACTGAGACCGTTTATTGAGTACATGAATTAGATCATCATTAAAGATACATCACCTGTGCCGTTGAATGATGTAACCGTGTTCACTAAGCTCGATTTGCTCAATGCTTACTGTCTGGTGCACAAAAGGGAAGCTGATGAGTGTAGGTTGCATTCAGTGCTCCCCTTTTAGGTTAACCACTGCACCAGCAGTTCTCCAGGCTTTAGTCAATGATGTGCTGAGGGTTTTTCTGAACAACTTTGTATTTGTCTATTTTTACAATTTTCTAATTTTCTCCAGAGATCTCATACAACATAAAGAAAATGTAGTGAAAGTATTAGAGCATCTATAGGAAAACAGGCTCTGTGTGACAAAAAGCAAAAGCAAATTCCATGTCACAAAAGCCAAAAAAGCCTTTGCTGAGCTCAAGAGACTGTCAAGTCTACACTTGTCCTGGTTACCTGATCCTCATAAGCTCTTGGCAGTCAAGGTGGCTGCTTTAGACTTCGGAGTGGCAGTACACCAACCTTCTTTTCCCATTGTCTAAACTTTTGCAGACAAATTACAACTGACTTTGTCCCCCTACACATCCTCCAACAAACATGTACATGTGTAGGGAAGCAGTATATACAATCCACAAGATCTTGGATATCCACTGGCGAGGTTGGGGACTCCATTATCTAGTGGACTGGGAGGCATATGGAACAGAAGATAGATGTTGTATTCCCTGGTCATTCCTTTTGGATCCATCTCTTAATTGAAGACTTCTACAGGGTGCACCTTGACAAGCCAGCAAGAGCTAGGCGATCACTATTGTGGGGCAGCTGGATGGACTGGAAATCTGTTTTTCTTGTTTATTAAACTCGTTTTACTATTGAGTATCAAATGGTGTTAGTGGGCTGGCTCTTCTCTCTGGGTCTGTGCCTGGGTGGAATTTCTCAGTTTGAGCAGTCCTTGATGCAGGTGCTTGCATCTGATAATCAAGTGTGGAGTAGAGAATCATTAGCCTATATATCTTTTTTTTTTTAAAGTATATCCAAACTGCTGTTAAACAGTGCAAGGAATTTGCACTGTAGACAGCTTTTCCAAACATCCTATTTTAAACACAGAAACAAAATAATTTCACAAAAATAAAACAAAAGACCTACCAAGGTCAAAATTATTACAGTGGGTCCCTGAATCTGATAGTCAATTTTGTATCCTTTTTGCTAGATAACAGCCTACAGTGATTTGATGCCTCACACACCTCTTCTGAGAAATCCCAGCCCATTCTTCTTTGGTGAATCTCTCAAGCACCTTCACATTCAATGGTCTTCTGGCATGAACCTTGGTCTTCAGTTCATCCCACAGATTTTTAATGAGCTTTGTGAAGGCCATTCAATAAAATTTACTTTGGTCTTCTAGAGTTAGTTCTTCATCAGGAGTGACATATGTTTTGGGTCTTTTTGGAAGACAAATTGATGACCCAGATCCAGTTCCTTTCAAAATCTTCACATATCCTTATTTCTTCATGATTCCTTCCACTTTGACAAGATTTCCAGTTCCAGACGCACTGAAGCATCCCTGCAGCATGATACTCCCACCTGGTCTCACTGTGAGGATAGTGTTTTTTGGGTGGAATCCCTCTCTCTTCTTCCTCCAAATACATGCAATATCTCTATGGCCAAAGCGCTTTAGCTTTGCATACTCTTACCAAAGGTTTTGCTTCCACTACACATAATGTTTGTCCAGGTTGCCCTTAGCATCCTTGAGTCTGGCTTGAACTTTCAGACAGAGTTTTTCTTGGTCTGCAACAACACAGTTTATTCCTGTATAAGTTTTTAGTGATTGTCTTCTTGGTGACCACAATTCCTCACTTGGCTAAGTCATGCACTACTGTCTTGGCAGTTGTCCTGGTGTCTTTAGACACATCTCACACTATTTTACTTTTCAGGCTTGTTCTGTAATGTGTGACTCTGAGTTTTTTGGTGATAGTACTCACTCCAGTGGTTGAAAAGTTATCACACAAAACTGTGATAACTTTGTATATCCATCTCTAGGTTTGTGAGCATCAACAACTAGCAGAGCTCCCATATGCAAAGCTGTAGTGCTGCTAAGTCTTCCCACCAACTACTCTCTATCAGCAGGCCATTCACTCCTTAACAGTTAACAATTTAAATTTTCCAACTTTTCCCTGGGTCTGCTCTTTGGATTTGCCTTTTTCCCAAGCATGACAGCATCGTAGATGGTATAACAGATGGACATGGTGACTGTGATGCCATCTGTTGGTCTTTGAAGTCCTGTTTTTAAGCCTCAAAATAACAGTTTACGCCATTACCATCAAGTAGATATGAGAAGTAGGAGTGGGTTTGAGCATGAAACCAGACACTCTTTAACTGACGAGTTGTGATTAACAAGTGTGAGCATGTAGTTTCATACTTTTATTTTTTTTTCTTTTGCCTGTCCCGTTTGGCTCTTTTGCCATCAGAATTGTTGTCTAAAGGCAAAGACAGATGCCCAACGGATTTACTTTACCAAATTGACCATCCCAGCCTTGCCATAATGGTCCATTTGATTCACCTTTTATTGTTTATTTTATTTTCACTTACTGAATACGGGACAGACTTAACTGGGGGAAAGAAGGGGAGAAAGAAAGAGGGAAAGAGAAACAGCTGAGAAGAGGGACGGGGGAGAAGGGCAAAAAACAAAAACCAACAGAATGGGCAGAAAAAAAAAAGAAAAAAAATGCATATATCGATCACCTGGATCACCTGTTGAGAAAGAAAAAAGAAAACAAGCAGAAGAGAACAAGAGTAATAGAATAAACAACATCACAATGATATATGGGAATATGACAGTAAATACTAAATATTAAACATTATTGTGCAGCACATAAGATCAACAGAACACAGTGTGCTTTGAGGTAGGAGCCAAAAAGGGTGTAGTTTGTGGGTGTGATCACCCGTGTGTACACCTGTGAGCATGGACGCGCTTGTTTTTTTAAAAGGTTCCTTCATGTAATGATCTGCTAGAGGGTGTGGGGGGGCCACAGCCCCGTCCTCCAGGGCATGAAGCAGGTATGGAGGAGATCAAAACTCCAGACATCCAGAGGCCCCCAGAACACAAGAGACCAAGGAAGACCAACAGAGGGGCAGCCGCGCCACTGTCCCAGAAAGAGCTGAGGAGAGTCCCAGATGAGGGCTCACTCAGCAGCCGCGGAGCAGAAGCCAGGGGGAGTTGCAGTGACGCGCCCGTGAGCTCCGCCGGCAGCCAGCTGTGCCTGAGTGACCGAGCCCCAGGCCGAGAGGCCGGGGGCACCCCACCTCCGAAGTGGCCCGAGCGAGCCCCAGGCTCCAGGCCCCGATAAGCGGCCGCCAAGGAGTGAGCCGGTGTGTACCTGGACGCCCATCCCCGGACACAAAGAACCACCAACGCACCGATGTCTGAGGGAGTCCGCCACTGGCAGGGGAAGTGGTGGTAGGGGGAGATAGGCCTCCAAACCTTGGAGGGCCTGAGATGTCCCCAGAGAGGTGGCGTCTGACACCCAACCTGACATATAGACACAGACATACAGGCACACACAGATACAAACATCCATTCCCACCCTCATGCTCTCATATGCACTTACTCCACACTCAACCAACGTGGAGACAGACATAAAGAGACGCTGTACACACGATCACACTCCCCAAGCGTACTCTACGAACCGGGTCTAGGTAGAGCAGCTTTGCATGAGTAACAGTTAATAAATCATCCTTATTTATCTTTTACTTAGCCTCAATGCAGCCCATGAGCTCATCCTCTTCTTTTTATTTGATACTTTTTTTTTTTTTTTATTTATTTTTTATTGTTTTTTTGTTTTTGTTTTATTTTCTATTTTTTTTTTTTTTTGTTTTTTTTTTTAATATGTATTTTTTTTTTTGTATGATTTCTTTTTGTTTCTATCTGTATTGTCTGTTTTTGTTTAATTATAACTTTTTTTTTTTTTTGATTTGATTATTTTTTCTTTTTATTTTATCAATGAACTCTCTTTAGTAGTTGTTACTGTTTCTTTCTTTCTTCTTCTTTTTTTTTTTTTTTTTTTTAAGTTTTTTTAATTTTAATTTTTTTTTTCTTATTATTATTTTAGTATCTTCTTTTCTTCTTCTTTTTTTTTGTTTTATATTATTATTTCTATTTTTTTTTTCTTTTTTTTTTTTTTTATATACGTTTTTGTTTCTGCATTTTTTGTCTGTTCTTTTTTATATTATTTTATTATTTTATATTTTATTTATATGTGTTATTTATATTTTATATTGTGTTTTTTTTTTTAAATTTTTTATGTGTTTTTTCTTTTTTTTTTTCTTTTTTTTTTTGTTTATTTATTTTGTTCCTTTTATATTTTTATTTATATTTTATTATTAGTTTTATGTTTCTTGTTGTATATTTGATTTTTTATTTTTATTTTTTTTTTTATTATTTTTTTTTTTTTTTTTCTTATTGTTGTTTTTTTTCTTTTATTTTTTATTGTATTTATTATTTGTTTTTGTTTTATTTTTAGATATTTTCTGCTTATTTTATTATTTTTTTTTTATTTTCATATTTTTTTTCTGTTTATTTTTGTTTTTATTCTCTTTTGTTTTTATTTTTTAATTTATTATTTGTTTACTTTTTTTATTTTTTTTTTTTGTTTATTTGTTTGTTTATTCTTTCTTTTTTAATATTTTTTTTTTTTTAATTTTTTGTAAAAAATTTTTATTCTTTTTTTTTGTTTATTATTTTGATTTTTTTTTTTTTTTTTTTTCCTGGGTAACTGATATTTATTTTGTTATCCTTTTTTTTTTTTTTTTTTATTTTTTATATTTTTTTTTTTTTTTTTTTTTTTTTTTTTTTTTTATTTTTTTTTTTTTTTTATTTGTTTTTTTTTGTGTGTGTGTTGTTTTTTTTTGTTTGTGTTTTTTTTTTTTTTTGTTTTTGTTTGTTTGTGTGTGTGTGTTTTTTTGTGTGTGTTATTTTATTCATTTTTTTTTGGCGTTTTTTTGTTTTTTCGTTTATAATATTATTTCTATTTCAAACTGCTATATTATTTTTAATTTTTTTCAATTTTTGTTTTTTTTTGTTGTATTTTTTCTTTGTATTTTTTTTTTGCCCTGGAGGGGGGAACTGCACCCAGACCCAGGTGGTGTTACCCTTTTCCCTGCGGTGGGGGGAGGCAGACCGCCCCGACTCCACAGCAGCAGGGAGGCCCCACACTCCAGACCGCAGTCGGATGGCCAACTCCTCCTAGCCCCCCCGCTCCAGCAGGCCGCAGAGAACGGGGGTGAGAGAAGACTCCAAACCTCCAAACATGTAGTTTCATACTACAGATAATCCCACATTTTGAAACATAGAATGACCAAGATGAACAATTTGACAATTTTCTATTCACCCATAATGAACAAGCCCATAAACTCAATGGTAAATGTTTATAGGGGTTATTCAGTGAACCGTTTTATTTATTGGGGTTTTTTGTAGTTTGTTTTTCTTTGGTTATTTCTTTGTACAAAATACATTAATCACACTAATGCTTTATACCAGATTTAGCTACATGCTAATTTTCATCTGCAGTCTCTGAGCACTTTGATAGGACCAGAAGTATTTTTGCAATTACAGCATCTGGTGGCCTTCAGATATAATCCAGGTTTAAGGTACTACCTACTTCCATCTTTTATTCTATGTATGATTATTATTGTATTAAAATATATAAGAATAGAAATAGCAGGACTGCGTTTTAATACAGTAGTTGGTTTGAAAGGAACTAACCACTGTACAATTGCTGTCATCAGATAAGTGAAGTGGTATGCAATGTAGACTTATCTGAGGCACTGAATTAGAGCAACAAGTCCTTCTGATGGGACTGGAACTAATGTGAGATGTCACAAAACTCTGAATTGACTGAAGAAGGACATGTAGTAGAAACGACTTCACCTTTCGCTGAAGTATGGAGATTCAGCATGGTTCACTACAACATCTTCCATGCAAATGTTGGTCTTGATTATGCAAATATATTATTATGTTAATGGTGTCCAACTTTAATAATGCATGATGTTGGCATACTGATAATGCATTGCATTTATTGTCATGCAAATTCTAGGTTAGAAGCATATTAATTGGCACTTATCAGATATTCCTTACTTTGGATAATAATGAGTAGGCTGTTTATCCATACTTTTTTCAGTCTTTCTTTTAGGCCTGTGTCTTATGGTATGATTTACTATTCAACATCATAGATCTTTGTTCGTTTTAACAACTGGCTGTTACCAGTCCAGTTCTTCTCTTACAAGCTTCCTGAGCAGCCATCATTGACTTTCAAAAGCCAAAATCTGATCCATTTGATCGCATGGCCCCCTTGCTAACAGGGAGTAAGATGTGAGTCATCCTCACTCCACTGCCCACTTCCCTTAGCAGAAAAACTTAAAACGAGCTTTTGCCAGCGTCACAGGAGAATACCTTCAGAAACACTCTTTTCCTTTTTTTATGTTGTTGTCAGATTGGCGGCGCTTGTGGAATGTTCACAGGCACTTGGGGACGAGCGCATAGTTGTGAGTGGCAGACCGACCAACTGACAGCCAGTGAGGCTGTCTCTGGAGGATTCCTACTGAGGAGGTGTCGCTGAGTGAACTATCAGAGACTGTGATGTGCATTAGGCTGTGCAGGAGACCTCCACAAAGAGATTTTTTTGTGTGCCTGACATTATGAGAGATTCATTAGCTGTCTACTGTTTTTTTCTGATCATTACTCATCAAAGGGTTTCATCTTTGCAGACAGTGATTGACAGGTTGAAATAACTTGATTTCTACCTCTCTGGCAGATTTTATCACAGCACATACTGTACAAGAACTGTGATCTGTTCATCATCTTGTGTTTTTCTTTACTTTGGGTAGAATTTATAACTGCTGCAATCATTTTGTTTCACCACAGTAGTTTCTTATGTGATTTTTATTTTGGCCATAATACCACATCATGCATAACTGCTGTTGGAAACATCCAATTAGTAGCACTCAGGTTATGTTAGCTTAGTTAAGACCATATATGTACACACACACACACAAACATGTCATAAATGTACAAACACACAGAGACATGCATGCGGGGAAGGAATGGACCAAGAAAATGCATATAACCACTTGCTGTTTCCACATGAGTTCACTCATTGGGAATGGGGGATGGGAAACCTGAGGTGTGTGAGGGGAAAAGAGGAGATCATGGCGGCAGCAACAGTGGGAGCAGTATGGTCGTGGTGGCAATCTCACCGAATCATGAGTAGTGGGAATGACTTCATTAGGAGGGCCTGTAGAAACCTGGTGCCTGGGAATTGTGTTTGTGGTGGCGATTAGAGGGAGGGAAGGAGTGGAGAGAGAAGCTGGAATAAATTCTGAATCCTTCTTTTATCTGGCAAGTGATGGAGAGATCCAAATCAACAGTTGCCAGTCAGATGGGCCCCAGGGCAAAGGCCTCCAGCGCATATATAGGGGAGCCTTATTGTATATATAATATATATATATATATATATATATATATATATAAACACACACACACACACACACACACACACACACAGTGGGGCAAAAAAGTATTTAGTCAGCCACCGATTGTGCAAGTTCCCCCACTTAAAATGATGACAGAGGTCAGTAATTTGCACCAGAGGTACACTTCAACTGTGAGAGACAGAATGTGAAAAAAAAATCCATGAATTCACATGGTAGGATTTGTAAAGAATTTATTCGTAAATAGGGTGGAAAATAAGTATTTGGTCACCTCAAACAAGGAAAATCTCTGGCTCTCACAGACCTGTAACGTCTTCTGTAAGAAGCTTTTCTGTCCCCCACTCGTTACCTGTATGAATGGCACCTGTTTGAACTCATCATCTGTATAAAAGACACCTGTCCACAGCCTCAAACAGTCAGACTCCAAACTCCGCCATGGCCAAGACCAAAGAGCTTTCGAAGGACACCAGGAAAAGTATTGTAGACCTGCACCAGACTGGGAAGAGTGAATCTACAATAGGCAAGCAGCTTGGTGTGAAAAAATCAACTGTGGGAGCAATCATCAGAAAATGGAAGACATACAAGACCACTGATAATCTCCCTCGATCTGGGGCTCCACGCAAGATCTCATCCCGTGGGGTCAAAATGATCATGAGAACGGTGAGCAAAGATCCCAGAACCACAGGGGGGACCTGGTGAATGACCTGCAGAGAGCTGGGACCAAAGTAACAAAGGTCACCATCAGTAACACACTACAACGGCAGGGAATCAAATCCCGCAGTGCCAGACGTGTTCCGCTGCTGAAGCCAGTGCATGTCCAGGCCCGTCTGAAGTTTGCCAGAGAGCACATGGATGATACAGCAGAGGATTGGGAGAATGTCATGTGGTCAGATGAAACCAAAGTAGAACTTTTTGGTATAAACTCAACTCGTCGTGTTTGGAGGAAGAAGAATACTGAGTTGCATCCCAAGAACACCATACCTACTGTGAAGCATGGGGGTGGAAACATCATGCTATGGGGCTGTTTTTCTGCCAAGGGGACAGGACGACTGATCCGTGTTAAGGACAGAATGAATGGGGCCATGTATCGTGAGATTTTGAGCCAAAACCTCCTTCCATCAGTGAGAACTTTGAAGATGAAACGAGGCTGGGTCTTCCAACATGACAATGATCCAAAACACACCGCCCGGGCAACAAAGGAGTGGCTCCGTAAGAAGCATTTGAAAGTCCTGGAGTGGCCTAGCCAGTCTCCAGACCTCAACCCCATAGAAAATCTGTGGCGGGAGTTGAAAGTCCGTGTTGCTCGGCGACAGCCCCAAAACATCACTGCTCTCGAGAAGATCTGCATGGAGGAATGGGCCAAAATACCAGCTACTGTGTGTGCAAACCTGGTAAAGACCTATAGTAAACGTTTGACCTCTGTTATTGCCAACAAAGGTTATGTTACAAAGTATTGAGTTGTATTTTTGTTATTGACCAAATACTTATTTTCCACCCTGATTTACGAATAAATTCTTTACAAATCCTACCATGTGGATTCATGGATTTTTTTTCACATTCTGTCTCTCACAGTTGAAGTGTACCTCTGGTGCAAATTACTGACTCTGTCATCATTTTAGGTGGGGGAACTTGCACAATCGGTGGCTGACTAAATACTTTTTTGCCCCACTGTATATAATAATATAATGAATATAATCAAAATGCTGCAGCAAGAGTACTGACAGGGACTAGAAAGAGAGAGCATATTTCTCCTGTTTTGGCTTCCCTTCATTGGCTTCCTGTTAAATCCAGAATTGAATTCAAAATCCTGCTCCTCACATACAAGGTCTTAAATAATCAGGCCCCATCTTATCTTAATGACCTTGTAGTACCATATCACCCTATTAGAGCACTTCGCTCTCGCCTGCAGGCCTACTTGTTGTTCCTAGAGTATTTAAAAGTAGAATGGGAGGGAGAGCCTTCAGTTTTCAGGCCCCTCTTCTGTGGAACCAGCTTCCAGTTTGGATTCGGGAGACAGACACTATCTCTACTTTTAAGATTAGGCTTAAAACTTTCCTTTTTGCTAAAGCATATAGTTAGGGCTGGACCAGGTGACCCTGAATCCTCCCTTAGTTATGCTGCAATAGACGTAGGCTGCCGGGGATTCCCATGATGCATTGAGTTTTTCTTCTTCAGTCACCTTTCTCACTCACTATGTGTTAAAGACCTCTCTGCATTGAATCATATCTGTTATTAACCTCTGTCTCTCTTCCACAGCATGTCTTTATCCTGTCTTCCTTCTCTCCACTGTCGCCAAAGTGCTTGCTCATAGGGGGTCATATGATTTTGGGGTTTTTCTCTGTATGTATTATTGTAGGGTCTACCTTACAATATAAAGCGCTTTGAAGCGACTGTTGTTGTGATTTGGCGCTGTATAAATAAAATTGAATTGAATTGAATATAATGTATATATAATGTAATATACATGATTTGAAAAGTAAGCAATCTTTGAGTCACTCACATGGCTTAAACAGTAAATACAGTCAAGTCAAGTCAAGTCAACTTTATTGTCAATTCTGCCACATGTACAGGACATACAGAGAATAGAAACTACGTTACTCTCAATCCCTAGATAAAAAAGCAAATGAACATTTAAATATAAGAGTGATTAAAAAATGCAGGTAAAATAATTAAAAAGTAAAAATTTAAATAAATAAATACAATACAATTTTACATATAACAAGAAAGCTATACAATATACAATATAATGGGTAAATGACATTGGGTGTAAACCAGGCAGAGTAGTGCAAATAGGCAAATAGTGCAAATGGAGATTTAGTATGTACGGTAAGAGATAGTGTAACAACAAAGTCTTATGAGGTAATGGCAGTCCAATGCTCCACAAAGTGACTGGTAACTGGTGCAGGCCAGTGAGTGAGTCAGAGTGTGTGTGTGTGTGTGTGTGTGTGTGTGTGTGTGTGTGTGTGTGTGTGTGTGTGACAGAGTTCAGTGAGACCTGGAGGAGAAGAGGGGAGAGGGGGCAGAATCGGGAGGGAGTTAAGCTTCCTGACCTCTCC
>NW_024582729.1:144535-157482 GCF_018398535.1 Haplochromis burtoni
ACACACACACACACACACACACACACACACACACAAACGAACAACACATCCTCCTCCCGCCTTCACCACCAACAACACAACTAATATCCCCATCCCCCACGTCTCGTGCTCACATGGTTGTACTGTAGAAGGCAGGCTGCCAGATATGTGTAAGCGTCTAGGAAAGGAGGAAAGGGAAAGCCAGAGGAGGAGGCAGAGGGAGGGAAAAGCTTGATCTGGATTTAATGATATTAAACATGGTTTTTATGCTCAATAACAGGCCTGTATTATGATTGATCCAAGACAGTCAACACTTTATCTAGACACAAATGGAATCGTCTGTCATTGAGTCTATTGAGTCATCAATATCCGCTGTAGTTATTTCTCCTTTTTTTCCCCTCCTGGATCGTTTACAGTGAGTAATCATCTGTCTGGTCACTCGCGTCTCATGGGTTTGATCGGATACCGCTTTTGAACAGCGGCGGAAACCTGCCTGACAATGCAACAAGCAACTCACTGAAGATTGAGAGGGCCCCATTATGATGGCTGCCCGTGGCCATATCAGAAGGCTTTTCTTCTCCCTCCTCTCGCCTCAACATAACACACAACGGTAAATAAATCACAGCTCCGACTCTGCTTATCGATCGGCCCTGTTCCGAGCTCCCCCGCCCCGTCTGCTCATTCTTCTCTACAGGATGAATTGTTGCTTTGTGCATTGAGGAGGGCGAGACTGTCAAAACACAGAGGTGCAGGTTCAAAACAGTAAAGAGACAGAGCGAACAGGAATACATTCTAACTGCATGACCCGTTGTGATGCTACATTGTTAGCCTCGATTATGCTTCATATAAATCGAAATGATTTCAATTAGTGGCAGCATTTTGCATTTGCTTTCCTGGAGGGGAAGCCTGTGTCCTGCTGGGACTACTCTATTAGTGCCATTGTTTCAGGCATGATCAATTAGTTACAGAGAGGTAAGTGAACCAATTTGGAATACTTATTTATCCAAGACATGCATATAGTTCAATTAAGCAAAGCCTGAAAATTCTGGGTGATTTGCTGTTAGACAGGACATTCATCCCAAAATAATTGACTTTTAAATTCAAATTAATTGCTTTGTATTTAAGATAAAATCAATTTAAAGATTTGAAGAAATGGAAAATACTGAGACAGAGAATCTATATTTTCACAAAATACCAACCAAAATAATTAAAGAGTACAAGTGAAATAAATGAATCTAATTTTTGGTCCATATTAGACATAAAGAGTGCATTCTATGCCATCTCTTCTCAGTTGTACACTGTGCAATACCTTTGTGCAATACTTTTGTAAATAGTCAATGGTGCAATAGACCTCAATACTTGAAATGTGCAATTCACTTGTATTTTTATTTTTATTCCTATTTATTCTATTTATCCCCTTCGTATATTTTATTTATATCTGTCTCTGTATTTATATAAGTGTGTGTGTGTATATATATATATATATATATATATATATATATATATATAACATTCTGTAACTGTAACTTCTGTCGGTGCTGTGCTTTTTGGAAACCGAATTTCCCAGAGGAACCCACCCGAGGGATTAATAAAGTTCTATCTTATCTTATCTTATTATCTTATCTCATATCAAGTCAGTTAAGTTATGGATAAACTACAATGCTGATGATATGTATATCAGGTCTTTCATAGCTATACGAGCTCTAGACTAATCAATGTTACCTCAGCAGGTGGAGGCTGTCAGTTAATTGCAGGTCTGGCAGTTCAGTGTTCTTCCACCCCTGAACTCCAGGCTAATGGAACTGCATTGACACTGGCATATGAATATGAGTCGGTGGATGGATAATAGATAAATTGTTTTGTTTAAATGTATGTGGATTTTTCCTATACCAACACATATGAAAATATGTTTTGCCTTTAAAGCAGAAAACAGCTGCCTGTGCCTCTTTAAAAAAAAGAGGAATGACAGTGGTAAAATGAAGCAAATCCAAAAATTGGAAGTCATAATTCCCAAACAACGTAAACGGTTAGCCTATAAAATTGACACTTTGTTATCTGATTTAACAGTGTTCTGGGATGATGTCAAATTCCTAGCCTGAACTTTTGTTTCAGTCCAGTCCTGCTGGATAGTGTGGCACAGCTTGATTTTCGTTGATTTTAAACGAACAAACATCCAGATGATGGCTGGTCTCTGTGTCTGGCTGCCTGCCACCGCCTGCTGCCCCTGTTGCTTTTCATTCAACATTTTGAAGAATGATGTATAAGTTGTCATAGTTTATGACCACCAAACTCTCTTGAATCTATGACTGTCTCTCATGTACTCCTACACTTTTGAATTTTGTCAGAAATGGCCCTTTCCGTTCCCTACTCCTCAGTACACTAAAGGTCCCTGGGTTAACACTGCCTGTCACCAGAGAGAAGGTTCCAGGAAGTTTGGGAAGGATCTAATTCTGAGAAAACATGTCCTCAGTCAACATAACCCTACCGGTTTCATCTTGAGAAAGATGGATCTGACTTGTCAACTCATTCACTGCCACTCCTTGTACTGAGACCAAGACCTTACCCAACAGCAGCCAACCTACCCTATACTACCAAAAGTATTCACTCGCCCATCCAAATCACTAAATTTAGGTATTTCGATCACTTCTGTGGCCACAGGTTCCTAAAATCAAGCACATAAGCATGCAGACTGCTTCTACAAACATTTGTAAAAGAACAGGTCACACCCTCAGGAGTTCAGTGAATTGCAGATTGTTATTATAAGTCCAGTCCAGTTGTGAAAGTTCCTCATGGCCAAATATTCCATAGTCATATCTTAGTTGTAATATATATCCAAATGGAAGCGGTTGGGAACAACAGTAACTCAGCTAGTAGTAGGCCATGTAAAATCACAGAACAATGTCAGAAGATGCTGAGTTGCATATTGTGCAGAGGTCACCAACTTTCTGGGGAGTCAGTTGCTACAGACCTCCCAGTTTCATGTGGACTTCGGATTACCTCAAGAATAGTGTGTAGAGGGCTTCATGGAATGGGTTTCCATGGCCAAGCAGTTGCATTCAATCCTTACATTACCAAGTCTAATTCAAAGCGTCAGATGCTGTGGTGTAAAGCATACCACCACTGGACAGGACTTGAATGACAAATTATGCTTCTTTGTCTGGCAATCCGATGCATGAGTTGCCAAGAGAACAGTACTTATCTGACTGCATTGTGACAAACATAACGTTTATTGGAGGCAGAATTATGGGGGTTGTTTTTCAGGAGTTGGGCTCAGCCCCTTAGTTTCAAACAGGACCTCCGAATCCTTCATCATACTATGAAATTTTAGTTATACTTAGTTATACGCTATACTAAAAATCCTGCCTTTTCTTTGTGTGATAGATCTGAAAATTGTCGTCCATGATCTTATTTACTTTATGTACTTATTTTACAGTCAATCCTGTCCGTCCCATGAGGTTTAGAATTGATTTCAAGATCTTCAGGTTTGTCTGTAAAGCCCTTTATGGTGTGGCTCCTTCTTAGATTTCCTACTTTGCTCCCCAGTCCCTCCACTGCCCCCCACTCTAGATTTAAACTCAGAGGTGTTCTCTGTCTTGGCCCTCAAACTGTGGAAGAGCATTCCTCTAACAGTCAAATCTGCTCCGTGCAGTGAGTCTTTTAAAACTAGACTTAAAAATGATTTTTTTATTCTATCATTATTATTATTGTTTTAGTTAAGTCTGTCTCATTTGTTTATTGTGTCTTCTGTGGGGGGGGGGGGGGGTGGTTAAGACCACGCCCCTTCTCATTACAGAGATGCAATGGCCTGTAAATGGCCTGTATTTATATAGCGCTTTACTAGTCCCTAAGGACCCCAAAGCGCTTTACATATCCAGTCATCCACCCATTCACACACACATTCACACACTGGTGATGGCAAGCTACATTGTAGCCACAGCCACCCTGGGGCGCACTGACAGAGGCGAGGCTGCCGGACACTGGCGCCACCGGGCCCTCTGACCACCACCAGTAGGCAACGGGTGAAGTGTCTTGCCCAAGGACACAACGACCGAGAC
Organism: Haplochromis burtoni; assembly: GCF_018398535.1. Lineage (NCBI taxonomy): Eukaryota > Metazoa > Chordata > Actinopteri > Cichliformes > Cichlidae > Haplochromis > Haplochromis burtoni. The sequence continues at coordinate 148,570 of NW_024582729.1, forward strand.
TGTCCAAGCCGGGGCTCGAACCGGCAACCTTCCGATTACGAGGCGAACTCCCAACTCTTGAGCCACGATTTAACATTTACTAACATGTATTTTACTTATTTTTTATGTATTATATTCCATCTTTTGTAAAGCACATTGTCTTTAAATGTGCTTTATGAATTAATTTGATTTGACGAGTAAAATCTTTAAACTAAGGCATCAAGTATTTACATGAGGTAATTAATAATAAAATAATGTATAAAATCTGAGGTGTTACACACTGCCAACATCCATGTGTGGTACCTAATTATAATACATTAGATAAGGCATTTGAAAGGAATTGACACATGGAGTCTAAATGAGATTCATATTTGATAAAATGCTATCAAACCCCAACCCCACTAATGTTGCAGTCTTTGGGCATCTGTGAAAGGGTTAAGTTAAGTGGTTTCCCGAGGCAGAAAGCATCCTATGACTAGCAATCAACACTAATAAGATTCATCTTCTCTTAAAAGACTCAGTGAAAAGCCCTAAATCCATTCTGAACACATTCAAAGGGGGAACTGAAGGAGGTGCCTTGTGCTGTGATGTTTTCACGTCCCTCACTCTCTCTCTCTGTCTTTCTCTCTGCCCCATTCTATCTCTTTTTTCCCCTCCCGCTTCATTATCATTCCCAGGTTATCCCAGCAGCCAAGTGAATCTGGAGCACAAATGAATTAAGGGAGAATTAAGGAGCCTGTGCAAAGTGAAGCCTTTCCAAATCTCAGCTCAGACGAAAGGTGGACCTGCTCAGACATGTGTGCACACACTCAAACACATGCTCACAGGTGTCACAACACTCATCCCTACTACCGACCCACCCAACGACCCACACAAACTAACACGCACACACAGACTAACAATGCATAATCTGTAGCTACGTCTATGAATTTGTGGACGTCATTGAGTGTTTGTTGGGAGTGTTTGTCCTCACCTTGCTTCTGGGCCTCATGCCAAGCACAACTTCTTGCAGTCCGCAGCCAAAGCAGCACAATGGCACCTAACGTAGCCCACCACCCTCCCAGCATATTATATCAGCTGGGGGAAAAAAATTTCAAAGACAGGACAAAGAAGTAAAGATTGTATTTTACAGCAAGATATACTGGTGCAGTATATACATGCAGAGTCTCACAAATGTGCACGTCTGCTGGATATGTCAGTTGAGCAGAGTGTGTTAAAATGCAAATGATGCATTCTATAAGTGGAGAGCAAAAAACATAGAATGTATTTCTCCACCATATATAAAGTGAAGGATGCAGCAGAGAAGTCTGACATTGAAATGGTTCAGTGGAATGTGAAAATGTGACTTTCCTTCCAACAACCTCCACTTTCATTCCCAGCAGAGGTAAAGGATGTAGGTTTGCTGCCATGAACAAAGCTTTACACTGTACAGTGACACACCAGTCATATATATATATATATATTATAAATAATAATGTATATATATATATATTAGGGGTGCAACGATACACAAAATTCACGGTTCGGTTCGGTTCGATACTTTGGTGTCACGGTTCGATATTTTTTCGATACAAAAAAATGTTCATGCCTTTTTAATTTGTCATTTATTAAAATTATAAATATATATTTTAACTCAAAAGTACAGTTTTTAAATTTAACCCTAACCCTTGTGCGTGTTTTTTATTTTGACAGCGAATGCGCACCTGCGGACCACTTATGTGCAGCCCTGGTTATTTAGCTCGTCATATTGCAGCCACAGAAATTCTTTTGTCCATGAAACCATAAAGCTGCACTTTCTTTTTGCCTTATAGTCTGATTTGTCATAACTTCTCCGTTTTGTGGTAAGCTTTTCTTTGGCTGTCACTTCTTCACCCTGACCTGTCTTATTTGGCTCAGCAGAACTAAAATATATATCTGTCTGTGAAGGTTCTCAGTCATCCAGGTCATCGTAGTCAAATATAATATCCTGCTGCTTTTACACACGCACTCACATAAGCTCAGCGATTCTCTGCGCGATCAACCTCTCACATGTTTAAGCTTGCTGCGGGAGATTTCACTTGTCATGTTTGCATAGTAAGCTAACGATTAATAAGACGATGTCAGAGGAATTGGTGCACAAATTATCATCACTCACAGATCAGTGCTGTCGCTCTCTATACACAGTTCGCACGATTGCAAAGTGAAAGCAAAAAAACAAGCGCAAATTCAAACGCGACTTCAATATGTCACATATTGACAGTGGCTCACCGATGCCAATGACATAATTACCCAGCTACATTTCTGAAAGAATGCAAAAGCATTGACATATATTTTTCCTTCCTACAATAGCCCGACGGGCAGGGCAGAGATAGATTTTGGTAGCCCGACTGAAAAAATCGCTAGCCCCGGGACGTCGGGCTAGCGATATTGCGAGCCCTGTATCTGATTGAGGAATCACTCATCTTTGGAAAAGAGAGTTTATTACAGAGAAATGTCTCTTTCCAAAATAAAAGCTATACTATCCGCTTCTTCTGGGCTATATTCTCAGCAGCATATTAAACAGCTGTCTAAATGACTCGGCTAAAGTTAGTAGCATGCTTGCTTGTTTTTTTTCTGCTTCCACTTGTCTTTGCACTAGGATGATGTCGGCGTAAATGTGCAGTCATATTCGTTGTGTTCCCACTAGTGCTTTCAGGTTAATCTCGTTGAAATGACCTTAACGCCACAACACGGCAAATCTCCGTTAACGAGCTACCGCCGATCGCCCCGTGCATGGGGCTAGACGGCCAACACGTTAACGAGCTAACTGCGCTAACACACTAGTTCCCACCCATGTAATTGAGCATTGCATGGCACATCCAACATACTGTTTTACTTTAGTCCATGACTCGCTTACCTTCAGGGTCATACGTCACATGAAAACCAAAATAATTCCAAACGCCAGATCTGAATGAGGGTGGGGGAGGTCCATGTTGCAAGGAGAGCTTAACTTCTGTCTCGCTAGCTTGCCCTGCGCTCAGTGAATCTGGTTCGACTACTCCGCCTAGGCTGCACTGTCGAGCGCAGATCCACTGAGCGCTCAACACAGACAGCATCGTCAGAAGAAAAGTTGATAAAATAAATTAAAAATTTTGTATTGTTCGATACATATGCGTACCGAACCGAAAGCACTGTATCGAACTGTTCAATATCGATACAGTATCGTTGCACCCCTAATTTATATATATACACACACACACTGGTGAAGCTATTTTCCATATTCAATTGTTAACACTGAAAATGAATAAATAAATATGTCAGTAGGCAATCATTAGTAGGCAGTCAACAATGTTTGATACCTATATGGATGCTTTAACTATTTCTTAGGTAAGCATCTGTCTCAAAGTAAAAAGTTTTGAGACAGATATTATTGATATCAAGAAAATATTGTTAAAGCTGATATAATCAATTATCACATTAAATATATATGTGGAATGTGAAAGGCCTTGAATTACCCATATATATTTATCAAGACTTGTACTGGACCAAAATGGAACTTTATTATTGCGATTATCTAACACTGATTGAATATCCTGCAGTTCCCACTTGTCAGTTAAATTTTGTTTCCATTGCTAAAAATGTATACAGGACAATAGCAACTGCTTTGTGAGGGTATTAAAAAACAAAACAAAGCATAAAAATGTTGGTTGTAATCCTAATTTCAGGATTACGCCTTTCCACAAATCCTAATTTGTGGAAAGGCGTCAAATTTAGGAATCCTGGAAAAAGCGTAATTTATTACAACTGATTTGACCAAACCAAAAATTGACCACTTCCTTCTCTCTCCCCAACCGGTCGCAGCAGATGGCCCCGCCCCTCCCTGAGCCTGGTTCTACTGGAGGTTTCCTCCTGTTAAAAGGGAGTTTTTCCTTCTCACTGTCGCCAATGTGCTTGCTCATAGGGGGTCATACGATTGTTGGGTTTTTCTCTGTATGTATTATTGTAGGGTCTACTTTATGATATAAAGTGTTGTTGTGATTTGGCGCTGTATAAATTAAATTGAATTGAACTTGCACACAGCAATTTTTTTTATGATTTTCACGACTGGGTTTGGCTCAATTTATTTCACACAACACTGTGCTTAATTGTTACACCAGAATACAAGTGACGCTCAGTTGTCGTGAGACCAAACCTAAGCAGTCACCTTTCTCACATCAAAAGGGAATCAAAGGTTGGGGGAGTAGAGAAACGGATGAAGGAGGAAAAGACTTCCTCTATTGCCCTAAAAGCTCCAGTGATTGGAATTTTAAACGCTGAATACCAGAAGTACCTTTTCTCCATGTGGTGTATTTCCTTTTCTTGACTCAGAACTGGTTATATTTGCCCCATTCTGATTCAAAATTGACGGTTTTGACTGTGTGTTATTCCTCCAGTCATTATCTTCTTATCTCCTAATCATACATTGTCTCTAAAAGGTCTGGAAAAGCTGTTGCATCGATTGATGAGGAATGCAGATTGATCCAGCTCAATCTGCATGGGAATCCATTCCATGCGAGCTGAGAGTTTGTAATTGATCAGACAGGATAAAGCCTGTATCTGGCCTGCTTGACTTTCAAAGGTTAAGGTGAAAATTAATTTGCCTGTTTGCTAGTTACATTTCAATCCTTTAATTAAGTCTTTCAAATTATTAAAATGTAAAACAATAGAACAATGAATGTGACTTTGATTGCTTTTTTATTTTTTTATTCAATAACATGATCTGTTGGCCTGATGACCAGGCCGGCAGAATTCTAATCAACAAAAGGAAGCTGATGTGTTCATAGTATGTAAAGGGTTTCTCAAATAAATCATATTTAACAGAGGTCTACAGGCAAAATATTAAATTTCATAAACCTAGGGACTGTGTGTTAACAAAGGAATTTAGTTTAATATATTTTTGTACAAAGCTAAATTACTCTTATTTCTTTTATCTCCTTTGTATTCTGTGGAATAACATTTCTCAGATGAGAAGTTAGCTTCCAATATTTTACTTTTCTAATATAAGGATCTGAATTTGAGTCATCTTTTTCTTAAGCTAACATGAAGTGTCCATTGAAGCAGGAAAGTGCTAAATACAAGGAATAAACAAGTGGTGTGTCTTAGTCAAGTGTTGGGCCACCATGCACCACCACAAAAACGTACCATCCATCCATTCGCTTATCCTTTTCAGGGTCGCAGGGGGCGCTGGAGCCTATCCCAGCTGTCATAGGACGAAAGGAGGGGTACACCCTGGACAGGTTGCCAGTCTGTCACAGGGCTAACACATAGGGACAGACAACCATTCACACTCACTCCTAGTGGCAATCCAATTAACCTATCCCCACAAGCTGCATGTCTTTGGATGGTGGGAGGAAGCCAGAGTACCCGGAGAGAACCCACGCAAACACGGGGAGAACATGCAAACTCCACACAGAAAGACCCCGGCCTGATGGTGGAATTGAACTCAGGACCTTCTTGCTGTGCGGCAACAGTGCTAACCACCGTGCCACCGTGCTGCCCCCACAAAAACGTACCTTTGCATTGATTATCCCAAACTCTAGAATTCTGCCGAATGGCTGCAATAAAATATTCTTAATTTGAGTTTTTAATGATTGGTAGAGAGCACTCCAGCTGTCATGTTGCAACCACAATGGGACCGCCTGAGTCAATCATTCACATCTAAGACAGTACTTGTGATTTCACTAGAGCCACTGCAGTGCATTTCGGAAGCAACAACAACAACAACAATCTTTATTTATAGAGCACATTTAAAAGCCAAGGGCATGCCAAAGTGCTTTACATAAAAGAATAAAAGAATAAAACAATTAACACTATAATATCAGAGTCATATAAGTGTGGAATTATGTTCACAGGTAAAAACCACTAATAAGAGTAAACTATAGCACATAGCTATAGCAAAGTAACGCTGTACCATCAAACACAGTGATAGAGAACATAGACAACGCAAGACAACGCAAGACAAACAGAAAAATTAATAGAATAACTCACTGCAAACAAGGCCAGTATTTAACTGGTAGAAAAAGCAAGTTCAAACAAATATGTTTTAAGCCGTGATTTAAAAGATTGAATAGAATCAGACGCCCGGATGCCAATTGGGAGATTATTCCACAGCTCAGGTGCAGCTAGAGCAAACGCTCGATCACCTCTAGACTTCAAACGAGATCTGGGCTGAACCAACAATAACTGTGAGGATGATCTTAAAGCCCTCGCAGGAGCATATGAGTTTAAGAGTTCCTTAAGATAGCTTGGTCCTGTGTTATTAGTCATTTTAAAAGTAAGCAATAGAATTTTAAATTGAATACGAAATTTCACAGGCAACCAGTGCAGATCAGCAAGGACGGGAGTGATGTGAGCAAACTTCTTAGTTTTAGTTATAATGCGTGCAGCGGCATTCTGGACTGTCTGTAATCTATGTAGAAGGGTAGAGTGGAGACCAAAATAAAGTGAATTACAATAATCTAGCCTTGACTTGAAGCAACCCAGAACTGTTGTCTGTGTCAGTGATCCAAGTGTCACAGAAATGTTAAGACACCCAGTGAATTTCCACAGTTACATGGCCATCCAAATTTTACCATGTGTGATTTTGGATGGGAACTTGGTAAAATCTGGTGACTTTATAGGATTTATTCACATAATTTTCATGCTCATTAAACATATTTATCCTGTGCCCAATTAGGATAGATGTTTCAACATACATACAGTGCTTTGAAAAAGCAATTGTCCCCTTCTTGATTTCTTACTTTTTGGTATTTTTGTTATACTTACATGTTTCAAATCATCAAGCAAGAATCAAGAAGTCACAAAAATTGAACCTCTCTTTTACAAAGTGATGCAGGGCAAAACCTGATGTGAACCTAGGAATGTCTGGCCAATCAAAATTACTCAGAGAGCACATCAATGACTCATCCAAGAGGTCACAAAAGAACCCAGAACTTCTAAAGATTTGGAAGCCTCAGTTAAGATCTGTTTTTATGATTCAACAATGAGAAAGAGGCTTGGCAAAACTTGCACTGAAGGGAGAGTTCCAAGGTAAAAACCACTGCTGACCAAAAAGAATACGAAGGATCATCCCACATCTGCTGCAAAACATCTTGATGGGGAAAAAGTCTGTGGACTGTTATGTCTAACACACGAACTAACACAGAATTTCATAAAAAGAGCATCATGCCAACAGTCAAATATGGTATGTGTCTCCTGCTTTCGTACCTGGATGACTTGCCATGATTAATGGAACTTTAAATTAGCTTCTCTATCAGAAGATCCAGAAAGAAAATGTCCAGCCACCAGTTTGTGCCCTGAAGCTTAGGGACACTGGTTATGCAGCAGTACAATGATACAAAACACACCAGCAAGTCAACCACTGAATTGCTCAAAAAACAAGGTTTTGGCCGAGTCAGAGTCAGGAATGAAATCCAATTTAGTTGGTTTGGCATGACCTTCAAACAGGCCAGACATCTTCAAAAACCCTCTATTTTGGCTGAATCAAACCAATTCTGCGAAAATGAGGTGGGGCAAAATTTCTTCACAACATCATGAAATACTTATGCCAGATTATGCAAATGCTTGATTGTAGTTCTTGCTGCCAAAGGTGGTACAATCAGATATGTTATTTCCGCTCGATAAAGAAAATCATCATTCAAAAATTGCATTTAGTATTTACATGGGTTAGCTTTGTTGTAATTTGTTCGGAAACATGTAAATGTGGCAAACAATCCAAAACTATGGTACATTTAATTTCTGTCTGCTTTTAGATTTGAAAATTTAAGCACTGCTTTCCTTGCTTGTCCTGACAAAATGCCACTGTGTTGTATAGTAACATAAATTGCAGATGTATAAAATGTGCAATTGTGTTTTCTTTCCCTGTCTTATTAGCACAGACTTTGAGAATTGTGATTCTAGGGAAAGAAATGTCAAATACAAGCCCATTTTTGTGATTCTCAAAGCACTGTGGTAGCCAGTGTAAAGGAATCTAAAGAAAGCTTGAAATCTACTGCATTAAATGACTTCTTGTTCTTCAGTGGAAATGACACAAATTCGTAGCAGCAAAAATTATGATACTTATATATAGAATTTCTTTGTGGAAATACAGTAACTGGAATTACCTTTACATACTTGACCTTACAGGTTGAAATATTGGCCTTGCTTAATGTGAGCATATAGTTCACAATTTATTAATTTGAAATATTCAGGCTCAAGAGTGGAAAATAAAAGTACTTTTTCTAAGAATGCAGGTGGATAAACCAAGAGCCTGAGTGGGTGCTTTCCATGTTAACTGCTGCAACAACGCCACACATGTGCAAGGAAGTTCTAATGTGCATATTGTGCAAGTTTCTGTGTGTGTGCGTGTGTGTGCATGTGTGTGTGTTTGCACATAAGCTTGGAGCCTTCTGGACAGGGCAGAGGGTGAAGGGGAGTGCTAACACACTCTCCTTGTCAGCAGCAAGGGTAATTACTCCTGGCTGAAATTACTCAACATTTGTTTATAAGCTCCCCTGAGCACACTGTAAATAGATTGTCTGCTCAAGTCCAATGCCATTGAAGCCCTGCTGTCCCCAGCAAACACACACACGCCCAAACACCTACGCACACACCCAAATACACACACACACACAAATTTTCATATCTTAGTGAGGACATCTATATGACATAATGCTTTCCCTAGCCACTTACCCTAACCCTAACCATCAAAGATGAATGCCTAATCTTAACCCTTAGCCTAACCCTAACCATAACCTAACTGTAACCCTGACACTAAAACCACATTTTGAGCCTCAAAGTGCCTTCAATCTTGTGGGGACAGGTATATTGTCTCAATAAGTGACTGTTGGTCCCCACAAGTATAATAAACTTCCAATTTTCTGTCCTCACAAAGATGTCTAAACACACACACACGCACACACACACACACACACACACACACACACACACACACACACA
>NW_024582729.1:157502-176914 GCF_018398535.1 Haplochromis burtoni
CACACACACACACACACACACACACACACACACACACACACACAGGCTTTAAATTCGTTCAATTCCATCTTTACTTGACTTCACACATGTGAGCATAATGTTTTTATGCACTTTCCTTTTTTTCCATGACTTACTTATGTTGTAGACCTTGCCATAGTTAAATACTGGCACTGATCTCTCCGACACCACGTTTTTCAAGACTTCACTCTCCACGTTCCCTGTCTCTCCAGCTCCTTCTTTTGGCACCAACAATGAGATCTTTTTGGAATGCATATGAAGAGAAGAGAGAGAGAGAGACGAGAGTGAGTGAGAGAGGGTGAGAGAGAAACTAAAACACCCCAAGTCAAGGTCCATCCATGTAGTTATTATATGAGAAGGTTCCTGTCAAAAATGACAGTTTGAAACACTTGACCCACAAAAATGAATTCTCGGCCAGGGCCAAGTGACAGCCCAAAGTAATTCATTCTTTTGAAATGTTGCGGGAGATGGAGAGAGATGTGAGGAGAAGGCGAGTGACATAGAGAGTGATAGAGCAAGACAGAGAGATGGAGAATAAGGAGAGAGAATGAGGCAAAAGAAACAAAGAGAGATAGAGAGCATTGAAAAAAGGGGCACTAAGAGGAAAAAGAGGTGAATTTGAGCAAATCTAAAAGAATCTTAAGGGATGAAACTGTTTAGTTTTACTCTTCTAGGATTACAGTATCTATTAAACAAGTGCTTTCAAACAACTAGTTATTAGTTTACCTAGTGACAACATGATACAATGTATTTGTTTCATTTCATTTCACAAGGGTCAAATACAAATGATGAGCTGCTTTTGTCTGAAATCAAGCACCCATTGTTCAGAACTTACTGTTAACTGTTCGTAGTACTGTAAGCTGCATATCTGAACAAAAAGTTTCGAAAGTGAAAACGTGGGGAGGGGGTAAAAGTGAAGATAATCAGAGAAAATGGCAAAAAAGAAAGCACAAAAGAGGGCTGACATGAAGAGAATTAAGGCCTCCAGTAAGTTTAGTTAACTGAGTCAGTCATTTAACATTATATTATGTACTGTGCACCTCCAGTTTATACAATCAGCATTTTATGGGAGGATTTGCGTTTTTAAACAACAACAAAAACAATTTGCAACACTGTAAACTGACTGCAGTTTTAGTTAGGAATGTTATTGTGCCGTTATGAAAAGCTATTACTGAGCTCTTTAAAACCCTATGTCTAATTAAGCAGGATTGTTTATTCGATGTTTGGAAACGTGTTGTTTCTAAGAAAGTTGGTAACCGGAAGCCAAGTATGGAGGCGGCATAGGCAACTATAGTGTTTTAATCATAGACAGTATGAAAGATGGATCCAGGTACCAGGATGCTATTCAGTGATATCTGAATTCCTGTTTTGAATACTCACATTGGGAGTCTTCACCAGGTGGGTCTGACACTACCTAACAACTTGGCTGAAAACTCATTAGGCAATCAGAAGAATCAGAAGTCAAGCTAGAAAGTTATTTTCCCCAAGACTTCTATAAGATCAGAAGTGTTTTTACAACCACAGACGTCAACGTTTTTCAGACCTGGAAGAAACATTTTATACTGTCAGGGCTGTCAGTAGTTGTTTGTTTTCTACCATGCACCAAAACATGAACTTAAAATGTGTCATTTTATCTGTAAAATTTATATTGCACTTTATGCTTGTATGTGTTTATTTATTTTAAAGCAGCACATAGGCATAAAACTCCTAATTAAATTGTATTGCCAAGTACAATGACAATAAAGGCTTTCTGATTCCAATTTGCCGTTTTTCAGCCAAATAAAAAAAAGAAAGAAAGAGTTATGAAAGTAGCACGAAGGAGAGAGGGATAAGATAAACCTATTTAAAATATAAATTTGTCTTATTAATCCGCAAGAGCTTCAAGGTGGAAAATTTGACTCTGTTTTCTATAATTGATTAGCTAATGATGATTTTGATTGTATTCTTCTGTAAAAACCTCCTAACATATGTTAGTGTTATTGAAAGCTGCCATCCGGGCTAATTTGTCTTAATTACACTGAGTGTGTTTGCTGCCTACTACCGCCGTCCACTGAGAGAGACAGACACGTTAGATAGAGTGGAGAGTGGGGAGCGCAACATCTGTCTGTTAAAGAGTCGAAACACACACACATGCGCACGCACACTCATTCATAATTGCAGTAACACATGCTCACAAATACACAAATCTGAACACACTCGCATACTCACACCAGCACATACAGTGGAAAACAAACACATACACCTCTCTAATAATAAAACCTTGGTACAGCAACCTCACCACCATCCCTTAGCCCTTACCTCCCATGTCCTGCTAATAGCAGCTACCACAGAGGTGACTGTGTGCAAATAGGGCCGTAGCGCCGATGGCCATCCATCAGAAGGCCCCAGAGCAACATTACACCACTCTAATGGCCCACTCTGGCCTTCCTTATGATATTAATCCACCGCCTCACAGCACTGATTTCATTTGTAAAGTGGTAGGGGGAGAATTTTTTTTTTTAGTTTGTTTTGTCTTGTTTTGTTTCTATCCACATTTACATGTACTAACGTACATAGATGCAGATCTCCAATTCAACACATACAAGCATGCTGTCTCTATGATGCATATCTCTATACATAAACATAAAAAAACAAGATCAGCAGATGTCTGCACTCTCGTTGACTTTCTCTTAGTCTTTTTCATGCAGACCCTTAACTGACCATCACCATGAGCCTAATTATATAAAGCAAGGCCAGCATAGTGCATACATCAAACTAACTCGGTAGGTAGTAAAAGAAAATTATTGGAGAGTCTTCGATGCAGTCTGAAAACGTGAAAATCAAGAAAACAACAATTAAATTGCTTGGCATACCTTGGAGACTGCACAAAAACACACATTTACTTTGAAGATCTCAGAGGTGTTTGCTGGTAAGTTTAGACTGATGCAGGCAGTTGCTTGAAGGACACAGTGAAGCACATATTTAACACTTAACATCACTGCAGTTTCACTGTCCTCTGCTGGCTTGACGAACTGTAGCATTTAACATTTAACACATAGCATAGCATACACATTCTGCAATCACATAACCAGTGGTACTGATTCATAGTCATAGTCAGGTCTTGTCCTTTCAATGACAAGTAGCTATTTTTTACTTGTCAGCTGTCTCACACAAAGCATGAGTTATGGTTCTTACGGTAATTATACAGGGTTTCTGCTACTTTGTGACGTGCGCTAGAAAATGCATGTATAATTCACTAAAAAGAAATTATACTCACTGCCCCTTTATTAGGTATACCTGTTTAGCTGCTTGTTGATATATATATTTAATCAACAGCAACTCAGTTCAGCAAGGAGACATGGTCAAGAAAACTTGCTAAAGTTCAAACCGAGCATCAGAATGGGGAACAAAAGGGATTTAAGTGACTCTAAACATGGCATGCTTGTGGGTGCCAGACAGGCTGGTTTGAGTATTTCAAAAGCTGCTGATCTACCAGGGTTTTCCCCGGATAACCGTCTCCAGGATTTATAGAGAATGCTCTGAAAAAGAGAAAACAATCACTTCTCTTGGCACAAAAAATGCCAAGAATGGCCAGACTGAGCTGATAGAAATGCAACTCAAATAGTCATTTGTGAAAAACAAACTATGCAAAAGACCATTTCTGAGTGCAGGTCAACCCTTGAAGCAGATGGGATAGAGCATCAGAGGACCACAGAGATCAGCGACAATTTTGGCTCCTCAAAAATGGACAATAGATTGGAAAAATGTCTACAAGTGGTTACTTTGAAGCCCCTATCTCAATGAGTATGAAGCCATTTAATTTCAGTGGTCTTTGGAGCATTAAAAAACAAACAAACATATGCACAGAAGAACTATTGAATTTGGGGTTTTTTTAAAAAGCAAATTTCAAAAAATTTCAAATAAAAAGCCAAAAAAGGTTGGAAAAATAAGTTATACTTTTGTTAAATATATATCTTAAAACTTTATCAGCTTCATTAATGGCTAAATCTAGTATAAAAACACAAGTCTTTTTCACATTGATAAGCAAAACTTTCTGATGTAGTGATTCGGGTACTGCACAAAAAGGCGGTAAACTGGTACTTTAAATGAAACATTACTGCAAATTCGTGATTGGAAACTTGCCAAGAAATCAGGGCCTTAAGGGACTAATATTATCCAGACCCTTGAAGATGCTGCTGATCTCTTTGTCTCTTGGGTTTTTGGTTTTTTTGGTCAGGACTAAAATAAAGTCAAATGGTTGCTTTCAAGGTTAGTGCGAGGTGTTTCTGCATTAAAGTGCAGTAGAATTTCCTGTTTTAAAAGAGGTGTTTAAAAGTGGCTGCTGGGGGAAGTTGTAGTAGACAGAAAATCCAAGCTTGCTCTCTTAGTGCTTCACACATCAGTGCATTCTAAAGCAGCTACTAAGCTCACAGGCACCAAGAACAGTGCGTGTGTGTTTGGTGGTGGTGGGGGGGTTGACCTGGGGAGCAGATGGTGGGCTGAGAGGAAGGTCTGCTGGCTGGACGTCAGAGCCCAAGATGCTCTTTGTTGCTTTTTCCCCCCTTTTAAACAGTCCACCACTGCCACGAACAAGGTATACATACACACACACGAGTACCATATGAATGTCAAAAGCTAAAAGTGTCAACCTAAAAGGACACATAGAAGCGAGCATTCATGTTTTTCTCAAATACCATCGTACATTTTGCACAGGGAACATTTTACGATTGGACCCTGACATGCATGAATCCAGTATTGTCTCTCCTCATGTATCTCTCCCTCATGCAAACACAGATGCACGCACTCAAGCTAACCCTTTCTGAAACCACAGTGCTTTTAAATCCGCAATGACAAACCTTGTTGAATGATGTTCTCTCTTTATTTTTTTTATCCAACATTAAACTCACATCACTACGCCGCACTAGCTATTCTACTCCTGCTCATCCCCATGCCATGCTAAATTATAAAAAAAAAGACAGTCTGTTCAGTGTAAAAATTTCATCGCTTGCTGCGGATGAACAGAGTTGTTGCAGACGAGCGGAGGAGTGGAAATGAGGAGAGCAGAGGACCGGTGATGTCTGGCGCTGAACGTGTCGAGCCAGAGGTCAGCCCAACTCTGGCGAAACCCAGAAACAATAACAGACACACACTTGGAGATACACACACATATGCAGACACATATACACATTGTGTGCTTGTAAATTGTTCTATTCACTTACTGAAAAACACTGGAATTTGAATAACCTCCCAGTCATGAAAACAAACTTTGTGAATACTGAAAGATTTTGATGCCTTTATTAAGGATTGACTATGCTTTGAGTTAATCTGAATAGGCTTGTATGATGTCCATGAAACTTCTAATGTGTTGTGAATACTAATGGCTTAGTGGGCAGTGTGTGTGATAAGTGATGAAACATCTTTGAATGCCTAAGTTGTCCTTGGCTGACTAGTGGGCGCCGTTTCATTATGGATATTCACTGTCCTTTGAAAATTAGCAAAACCTGGCAGGTATCAACAGCCTCAAAAGCTGCATCTTTAAGCACTCCTCTGTGTTCTTAGCAGTCCTTGAACTTAAAAAACCAGGCGGATTGAAGACGCACAAGAGACTGAAGTGATATTGGTGAGCAAAGAAAATTAATATAAAAGTAAAACACTTAAAATACAAAACTCAGTTGCCAGAGGTAAAATAGCTGTCAGGGATGGCCTTCTAGCCTAAAGACATGCTGGGCTCGTCACGAGAGAGGGAACAAAGACGACACAGGTAGAGAAACACAATATTTCTATAGATATACTCTTATGAAAGGATGAAAGCAGGAATAAAGGCAACAAGAGAAGGAGTTGGCACTTTCCCGTAACATGCCAGATAAAAGACATACTATAACCAAACCAAAGACGGGAGGGTGCATAAAAATAAAGAGATTAGGCAGAAATGGCGAAAGAAATTAAAAGTTAGACTTTACTATTGAAATCGGAGAAACCCTCGGCAGAAAGGCCAGAAGGCCAAACCAAATATTCCTCGACTTCACGTCTAATTCGGAATCGGAATATTAGCCAGCGAGGTTTTAAATGTAAATATGCCATTATGCTGTCATTACAGTGTTCACATCGGCAGGCCCACGGGTCAACCCAGCCACTGTTAATTTTGCAGGCAAAAGCTTTTTTTCCCCTCCCCACACTCTTGAAATGTTAATAACTTTCTATTAGTTAATGTAGCGTGACTAAAATTCCGATTAGATATAATTCATTTTAATATCTGTGACTGGCCAGCCTGATCATTTTCCGCCACGTTCTCCTGGCCACATTACACGATTCTAAATTAGACTCATTTACATTGGCTGGTTAAATCAAGGCCTTCTCTTGCAATTTAGCTGTCATCAAATCAATTTTGTAATTTTCTTTGCTCTTTGAGGTACGACTGTTTCCGAATTGAATAATATCAGCCATCACATTTAATTAGCCGTTATAGCATGTGTCAGAACAGGAAGGGAATGCAGCAACATCTCAAATGCAATGAGACAGCATCAGCAACACAACTTGAACCCGTTAGATAAGGCGTTGTGTTAGACAAGCGTTATTTTTCCTTCGTTCGAGTGTAATCAGAAAACGGCCGTCTAATTAGGAATATCTTATTGTTTTTTCAAGATGTTGAAAAAGTGAATTCCATGAAAACTCTAATTTTTTGCACAGTTTTGTAATCTCTCTTATTTCATGATTTGCAGGCAAAAAAAAAGAGAGAGAGACATGAGCAAAACACTGCACAGTTGGTGTTTAGGGATTTCAGTGGAACCACTGTGGGTGAGGCCGGCACAGGAGTGGAGCTCCCATGTGGTTTTGCTCAATGGTGACTGAACCATAAGAACAGAGGGACAGAGGGCTGCCCACCACAGGGACTCTGGGATAGCTCAGCCTTTTCTGGGAGGACTGCTGCCTTGGGTAAGTGGTGGTGTCGCTTCAGATCAGAGAACGTTCAGACTCTTGAGGGGCGACAGAGAAGGGTGGCACGGTAGCAATCAATAGGCGGAAGCTGGGTGGTGGGGGAGCTGAGGGTTGGCCAAGGTAGCAAGGACTGGGGATATAAGGGGAGATCAGTGGGAATACTAGTGAATGGCTTCGGTGCCCATTGACTGGAGCCAATAGGTGGCTGATAATAGTGGATTCATAGATAAATATTCGGAATGCTGAATAGCTGAACCCAACAATATTAACTGAAGTTTGAATGTCACCGCTATGGATGTAACAATGTTATATTTTCTGTACGCTGTAATAGTTCCCTGAAAAATTCACAGTAACCATAATATCATAATATCACAATAGCTTTAAAAAATTTTAAAGAAACTACAGTCACATTCAACACATTCAAACTTAATTTTATTTATTATTTATTTATATATTTTGACACTCATCATCAAACATTCCCTATTTTGCATGGAGTGAATACATAGGCAAACACAAAAGAATATATAAATTGAATATTACTTAAACTCTCTTAAATTAACTTCCAATAAAAAAGGTTTATCATTGATTGAAATTCATTCAGAAATGTTTAACGAATGAGCTGTCACAATTTTCAAGTGCAAAGTTGTTATGAAGTCTGTCACATTCCCCCTTTTTTTCTTTTTTCTCCTTTATTTATTTATCCTTCTTATTTCATTGTACTGTATATTGTTACTCTTATTTGCCTTGTATGTCTATTGTACAAACTGAACTGGAATGATTGACTGTTCGCTTTATAAGTTCAATAAAGTTTGAAAAAAAAAAAAAAACCTCTTCTGCCGTATTTTGCGGCAAGATTATCCACACCCACCGCCGCACTATGATTTGTGAGATATATGGGACCACGAAGCGTGCACCGGACCACGCTTGATATTTGGGGAAGTCGACGGCGCATTTGGAGTATGCATTTGAAGCACACTTCGAATTGGGACAGCCATCGTCGCGTGGCGGTGACGTAACCGCACTTGAAATGCGTACTTCAAGCGTGCAGACCCTGAATTGGGACACAGAGGTGTGGAAACAGGAGGGAACACAGCTGGAACTAATACAGACTAACAGGACAGGGGAAGCAAAACTGAACACAGGACAAGAGACTGTCAAAATAAAACAGGAAGTACGATAACACAGAGACTAAAGCTGTGTCCCAAAACGTAGGCCATCCTTCGGAGGACCCGGCCTTCGCGGTCTACGTGGGCTGGGTCCTTCAAAGACCGAGAAGGCCGGAAGTGCAAGGCTGTGAAATGGGACAGTCTAGCCCTCAGATTTGCGTCACTGCTGTCTCGGTGGAGTTTAATAAACTCAGCCATCTGCCCCTTGCTCTCTAAGATATAACTGGACACTGGCGTAAATTCTCGACCATCTCACGCTTCTGTTTATCCAGTTTTCTGTTTGCTGTGTGAAAAAGGAAGAGGAACCCACCCGATTGATTAATAAAGTTTTATTTAATCTAATCTAATCTAATCTAATCTAATAATTTTGATCTCAGCCAAACCTATTTACTCCGGAACAAATAAAACACAGAAAAAAGACAAATAATTACATTTTTAAGTTATCCAAGTGACTTAATTATCATGTTTAACCTGAGTAGCGAAAGACAGCGGGGGTCTGAAAACGAGTCTGCTGCTCTCGCCGGCTCAAGTGACCACAGAACCCCACAGCTAGCTATTGAGCAGTTGGGTAACAGACGTCTCCGAAAACGTCGGAGCACTTTTGCAAATATGCGATGTCTTGATAAACCAAGCAGATATTTGAAGTTTACACGACTACTTTCTCGATTGAAAATATGTTAAAAGTTTTTTTTTGTGACCCAGAAAGATTAATAAGAGTAATATTAAAACTTAGTAGCGGCCACCATTGTTGGAAGCTGGAATTGGCTGGGCCGCGCTATGAATTCTGGGATATGGTGGGTCACGAAGGACACACCCGACCCATCCTTCAAATTCGGGGAAATGAAGGACGCATTTGTCGGCCGCATTTGAAGGAGTCGAAGAATTGGGACAGCCTTCATCGCCTGGCTGTGACGTAATCGGCCTTCAAATACGGCTTCCGAAGGATGCAGCCGACGTTTTGGGACACAGCTTAAGACTAAGACAGTGCTGACAAAACATGGAATGTGGAACACAGGGGAGGTATGGAAATAGAACCTAATGACCAGATAACAAAACATGAGAACAACATCCTGCTGTTTTTTGGATCATGAGCAACAGGAGCACAACAGTCCAAAACAAAGAACTAGCAGTTCAGAAGGCTGACGGGTGGCCAGCGGCGCAGACGGTGGAGCTCTGTAGGACGGCCACGTGGCCGGTGGCACAGGCAGCGGCACTTGGGAGGCTGACCAGGAGGCTGCTGAGCACAGATCTTTGCCTCAGACAGATAATATATATTTATATTATACAGGACCTCATATGGGTAACTGCATTTGATACATCATTATGTTTACATATCCACTTGTATGTAGCCCACATGTATTATCACAGAAGGGCTGCTGTGTACCGAATGGCCGTCAGATGTCAGCACTTCCAAATGAGCTGTTAAACAGGGCTTCATGTGGCTGGAAAAATTCAACTCATTCACGGAGCTTAATCACACCATAATTTGCTGGAACCAATAATGACTAACAGAACAACGAGGAAGCAAAACTGAACACAATGAACACAGGACGAGAGACTGTCAACATAAAACAGGTGGTACAATAACACAAAGACTAAGACACACAGGCTTGAAACTCAGATTGGGTGGGGAGGAGAAACAAACATGGAAACAAGACTGGATGGGGAGACTGAAAGGTAACGTGAAAACAACAGTTAAGCAAACATGAAGACAAGGCTGAGAAAGCATGCAACATGGAATCCACCAAACAAAACCTAAAGACCAGAAACTACAAATATAACACAAAGCAGGAAAAACAACTAAAAGAACCAGAACCAGGGATATACATTAAATCTTAGAATATTAAATAAACCAGAATCCAAAGAGTCCAAATACAAAAACACTGGGTCACAGACCCAGTGCCATGACAGGTTCATACAGGACTTTTCAAAGCACTCAAAGCACTTAACACTATCCACTTCTATATCGACAAAAGACAGTTTAGAAATGCTCCTTTCCACCTGCGCTCAGTTAGGTATCAAATAAAAATAAAAATAAAAAAAACCATAAAGAAATGTGTTGCAATGTTATGTGACAGTGACCACTGTTGAGGTAGCTGTCACAAGTAGTAAGCTCAGTTTACTTTGATCATTTCTCCACATAAGCATATTTCTCAACTTATATTTTGAAATGTAATTAGGTGAAAAGAAAGCTAAATGAATAAATACATCAAATGACATAACTTTTCTTTACTTTAAGGACCTTTAAAGGAATTAAGAATGTCAATAACTGGTATTAAATATAGCTTTATTTGCCTTTGTTGTCACGATGTGGGTGCTTTAAAGCACTGGCCTTATTTCATCTGTTGTTCCAGTTATTTTGGTTGTCTGCAAGCTTTTTGAATGGTGTGCACCTCAGCTCAATGAAGCACTTGAAGGATTTTTCTAAATCTGCCTTCACTGAGATACATATCAAAGCCACAAATGTCAAAGAAGATAGCACCATTGCAGCAGTGGTAATCCACTGGCTGTTGTAGTCTTATGCAAGTGTGTCTGTGGGTTTGAGCTCTATGAATTTTCACATCTCTTAAAGAACGAGGTCATTATAGAAACAGGTGTAATAATAGAAAATTGGGTGTGCGGTATATTTGTGGTGGTAAATAAGGGTAGGGGGATATTAAGCATGTATATATAAAAAAAATAAATGAAGACCCACCCCTCGTTTTTGAGCTTATAAAATGAACAAACCACTCTTTTAACCATTAACATAGACAGCTGATAGAGCTAAACTCTCAATTCCTTCATCTTTTTTGTGATCTCTTCCCTCCCTTTCTTTCTCTTTCCGTCAGCATTGCATAGAAAGCAGCTGATGTTTTAATCATGGCCGCAGGGCTCATTGTGATGTGCAGCCACCTCTGGGGTCTCTAATTGTCTCAGGCCAGGCTGGCTCTGCTGATCACCCTGCGTCTGGAATGGCTAATGACTCACAGTGAGGTAGAGAGACAGAGATGCTTCACATGCAGAGCTCTATCTGTTCGGTGTGTGTGTGTGTGTGTGTGTGTGTGTGTGTGTGTGTGTGTGTGTGTGTGTGTGTGTGTGTGTGTGTGTGTGTGTACATGGGCACAATCATTCACCATGTGCCATTGCGTGTAAGCGCATGATGGATCATAGAATTAGCTGCACATACAGCTTGATTAGGCCAACACATTTCCAGCCCTTGGTTTTCCCCACCAAAGTCCCTGCTGCTCCTTCTCACCAGAGCATCTACATAGGTGACACTTGAAGATGGTTTTATGATGTTTTGTACTGTAAATGTGTGTTCCATAAAAACATAAAAATCCCTGTAACTGAGATCAGAGCACATTTTACTGATGCCCAGATCGTCGTAACTCACAGTCATGTGCCTGGCAGCTAACGTTTGAATGAAAGACACCATGGGTCCATATAGCTGTGACACATCTCACCAAAGCAACGAGGTAAGATTCAAATATGGCTTTTTATAGTGAATATGTTTGGAATATGTGTAATGCGAGCCACAGGTTAAATGTTTAAGACATGCTTTAGATATCATACACGATTAGGAAATGTTGCTTTATGAATGATACATTTCCTCCTTCATGAAATCCACAACTTAATCTCCCTCTAAGCTCCAAGCAGCACCCTGGGTCTGTGCGGCTGGCCTGTGGATGATGTGGTCTTAGGGTAAAGGGGTCTATTGCTTATGTTGCTGATTATACACCTGTGGATAAGGCTTTCAGGTGCTGTGGACAGAGAGCCCTAAGCCTGCAGTGGCCCACGCTTACAGAATACAGATCTACATCCCCTCCAGGTTCCTTTCAAACTTTCCTGATCATTTGTCCTTTATTCGCCAGCTGGTCTTTGCTGTAATTCAGCAGCTCTAGTAGCTCATTTTGTGAGTCCAAGCCACAGTTTAAACTGTTTACCTAACAAACGTCCAGCTAACCTGGAGAAAGTTAACTGCTCTAGTTTAACATGCGTATCCTTCAAACTGATCTGCACTGTGAACAATTATTTAAGTGGAAAAACTTTTATATACAAAAGTCAAGCTTTTCCTTAAAGACGACTTTCATTCCTTTTGACATTTTTTATAATGTTCGAACATTATTATACTCCTCTGGAGCGGCATTCCAACATTCCCGACAACAATTCATAATGCTGCTAAAGTGTTGGACCCTGAACATTAATAAGCAACAGCGACTCAAGTGTTGCGTATGCTTAATAACAGAGCGTGTCTGCTGTTCCCCTTTCCTCCATTCACCGCCCTTATTAGCATACAATCTGAATGCTGAGAGCGCCAACAATGGTGAGGTCAGTGCTGCTGGATGGGGTCAATTCTGTGGACGGCTGGGCAACATGCTCTGCATGTGTCTTTGCATACTGTAGGAAATCTATTGCGGTGGGAAGTTAAGTGGCGATGAATGCCAATAGTAGACCTTCCGGTCTGCCTTCTCAAAAATACAAAGCATGGCCTCGCCAGTGATGTTCTGCTCCACTTTGCCTTTTGAAGAGGCAATCCAAGACTTTAACCCCCAGAATATTATCTCTCTCCCTTCTATGAGCAGAATGGGCAGCACTCATCACTGAAAAAAAAAAATACAATTTTGTGCTGTCGGTCTGGTCCACCCTGTGATAATCCGAATCCACTTTTAGAGTACTGATAAGACAACCTATTAAATGTAATTATAAAATGGGTTGTACAAATTGTTAGTGCTGCTGCTATCTTCAGAATGTCTTAGTGTCTTGAAATAGCCCTGGTGATTTAAATCATTTTAGCATTTCCTTGCAATTAGCTTTCACATAATAATACTGGAGCTAATTTCTGCACCACGTTTGACATTATAAATGTAATTGGCTCCCATTCACATCCCCACTGTGACACATCTATCAAGCCTCGTGGGCGACATTTATGTGTGTTTGTGTGTGTGTGTGCTCACTCTTGCGTGTGAGCTGCTTTGCATCTCATAAACAGTCACCTTTTTTTTTTACTTTTCACCCAAATCTATCAGCCCACATAGTTATAACGACTTGCCATTGATTGCGCTCCCTCTTTCAATTTAACGCTCTCAATAAAAATAGGAATCTACAATGCATTCTAATTACACTTCTTAGGTGACCTGTGTAACGACTGTTTCCCAATGAAAGCTCATTAATTGGCCCGTCATAGTTCAGTTGGAGGCTATTGTGGCACTGTCCTTTTCATAGGCGTGCCGGCATGACCAGCATCACTGAATGCTCATATATAAGAGCTCCAATAACAGTTAAAATGCTATTAAAGTGGATGAGGCACAGCTATGCTGCTGCTCCCACTAATTTGAGGCACTGACTAGACGGCTGTGTGGACTACTCTCTGGGGAAAACTATTCCCAACTGGCTCCAGCATATGTTGTGACTGTGCTCACACATACTGTATTCACACCAGTGCTTGGCTGTGTACACACACACACACACACACACACACACACACACACACCTACACATACGCACACACACACAAACCAGCCTTTTGATTGTGGCTGGAGTGTAAACTGTAGCTGATAATGTTATGGTCATAAAAATCTCTCTTTTAAGCAAACATCCCCATGCATGTAAGCTTAATATTATAATTTCTAAACAGTCAACAGCAGATTAATAAATTATATTACTAAAGGACAAATTAAAGAGATGTATAGAGTAAGAGTGTATTCATATCTGGCTCCCTTTGTCATGTCTTTCTTCATGGCCATGGATGGTTCAGGGACAGCAAAATTACTGGCTTCCCCTGAGTAAATAACTGATTTAACTGCACCAGAATAAATATTTCGTATTTAATATTCTAAAGAATGGAATAATCAAATAATGCAGGAAAATTTGAATACAAGGCAAGGTAAGCCTTTGATACAAGGCAGAGCTCTCTGAAAGGCAGTGGCTCTTGATGGATTATTTGGTAATTTCAGGCTAGTTTGTTGATAGAAGCTAGCCTTGCAGTGATAACAAAGCAACACTTTTGCCATATGAAAGTTGTTCTGTATGAGGGCAATCTGTGACCAAGTTTTCTAATGAAATGGGTAAGAGAATAGAAGGTTATTTCTCTTGGATAGATCCCTGTTTTCAAGTAGCTCCGTTTAAAAAGGCTGTCTTTTATTTGTAATTTGAAAGGAGCTCAAATGAGTGGACGACATCCAATCCATTTGAACCAAAGCGCATGAATAACGCACTCCACGCAGAATGACGAGGAAAAGGAATAGTGAGGAAAAAACATGCATGAGTGAAGAAAAGAGAACTGATAATAAACATTAAAACCCTACCTTAGTTACACTCATTTTTCTCTGGAGGAAAACATACAGAACAAACTAATTATTTTTAATGTGTATATGCTTGGTCTCATTTTACCATTGGCTTTTAATAACACAGATTGAATGGACTGGTATTTAGAAAAGGGCTACCCCATACGTACGTATTACCATTACTGACCAAATTAACCTTGAGTACATCTTAATTACATTTAGTTCCGTTTGGTTGGTCATGCATTTCACACATCTCAGGATGTTACGGATGAACGTAGGGATCATTTTTCTTACAACAAAGTTTATTTTCCACTCCAAGCTAACATTATATAAATATGTCCTTAAACACAAGGGTTGTTATGTTATTTTGTATAATGTGTATAACTGCTAAGTAGCGTGTGTGTGTATCAAATATACAATTACACACCATCCTGCACTCATGAACACACACTAAATTGGCCATAAAGTATTAATCCATCAACGATAACATGAAAATCAACAACAATAGTTTGCTCTCAAACTAGTGTATTCATAACTATTATATTATAACCTGCTTTCAACCAGGTTATGTGTTCAGCATAAGTTACCATGGTGATTTAGCCAGGTAACAAGAGAACCACTGTAGTGACACAGAAAGCTCTGACTTTTAAGTTTCACATAGCTCACTAAGCCATTAATATCCCTTTGCAATACACCCCTCAGTACTATGAAGCAGGATTTAGACTTATCCAGTTAGCTTCGGCGCTAATCCTGGGTTTTCACAAATATGAAGGTTGTTCAGTTAGTACTAGAGAACATTACCATGGCAACTTATGCTGCAAACCTTACCTGCTCTGGAGCAGGTTAAAACACCTCTTTCGAGTCAATAGTTCTTCTATCCAGTCTTTAAGTGATGACATATGGACCCTGCTTCCGGGTCCAGACTACTCTGCATTTATTAAGACTATTGTGTTTTTATAATGTTTTAATGTTTTGTATCTTGTTCTATTTAATCTGAACAAGCTCCTTTAAAAAGTCAGTGATCACTGTCAGCCTCTCTCACTTTTTAAAACCTTACGATGTAACTACAGCCCAGCCCATGCAGCACTGACCTCTTATTGTGGATGGATTATCTCAGTTGTTCTCCCGACTAAAGTTTGGTCCATTTACAGGATCCTGCCATGCGATTACATTTGTCCCTAATCATCGGGAACCCTCGCGTTAACTTTCATCGAGTGGAAAAAAGTTTGCGTTCGTCCTCCACCTTCACTGTGTTTATATTATGCATAGATGCGTAGCTAGCCACCACATAGCACATCATTATATACCAGCTAGCCCAACTTCAGTAAACCTACAAAAGTCACTGCTGTTTAGTTTCCTGTCTTCATTTATGTCGGAAGTGATAGCAGAGCTGTGCATTTTAATTTTTCCAAATTCCATTAGTCAGAATATGGTATATCATGTTTAGGTGGAAACTAGCGAGCTAATTCCCTGCTAACTTCTAACTCTGTGAAATTTCATAAATTCTGTTTTCATGGATGCCTGGATGTTAAACTTAATTGTTATACCTGGTAAAGCAGCAACGCTGATCATTTATTAAAGATGAAAGAATTTAGACAGATTTAACTCTCAGTGATGCCTCAGTGTTCGTTTGACTTTGGGACCTGAAGTTTAGACCCGGAAATGGATAATGATGTCAGATTTAAAGACCGGATAGCGTCACCATTGCGGGAAGTTGCCTCAGACCTCTGTCACACACACACACACACACACACACACACACACACTCTCTGAGCTGACGTATTGAGTTGAAAGCCAAATTTGTGTAACTGTTTAGCCTGATTTACAGTTTTCGAGTAAGTGAAGCCAGAAAACAAAGATATCCTGGATATGCTAAACTTGCTTTATAGTACAGGGCCTGAAGTATTTTGGATTTTGCTGCTTTTCAAGTGTGTGAATTTTTTTTGTTTGTTTGTTGGTTCCTGTGACTTCATGATTCCTCTGCTTTCAAATCATTACCCTCTTAAATATTTAATGTGTTCTAATTTATTTTTATTGTGGTTACAAGCTACAACCAGCCTCCAAGTCCCTAATATCTCATGGAAACCTGAAACCATGAGCACAGCAGGGAACCTTAACCATGTAAAACTTCAGATACTTTATGATTGACACACTGTCAAAAATTTACATCTCGAGTAGAAACTAAGAGGAGATATTTTAGATAGATCAACAATACAAAAAACGTATAGAATAATGAAAGTCTTAACCTTTCAAACTACTGCGAGGGTACGATAAGTTATGTAAACCCTGTTCTTCTAAAGATTATTCAACAAAACAGGAACATGCAGTAGTGGTTTGATACAGACACATCAATTTCAGCCTGACACTATCGCCTCTTTTGATTAAAATTCACTCCATGACTAGCTCTCAACTGCCACTCACCCAGTCATCTGTCAGTGTGATTCAGTACTATACAATATTATTCAAAAGCATACTTGAATTCTAATGAGAATCCCATTGACAACTTATTGCTAGCCCTGCTGATGAACATCGATTGAAAAAGGGGTCCAGTTTGGAGTGGAGCCCCCTCGGTCTAACCGGAGCTCAAACAGCAGCATGGTGGTGGTGGGGGGGGTGGATTTTGACTGAGGGCAAAAAGAATAGCCGTTGGTTGGATGAGAGTGCACCTCAAAGTGAGAGAGCAGGTCTGGATGAGATCTGTCCACTTGGGAACATTTACAAATTCAGCCATGCATATTAGCCTCTATTGCTTTTATATTCTGTACATTTATTGGTCTGTATGTATTTGCTTACAGCTTGTTTATTTGTTTGCCAGAACACGGCACGCTCTTATACTTACGGTCCATCCAAGTCCAAGGCTGCCATGCAATAACGAAGACAGCACTTTCAATAACCTTGACAGACAGATTAAAAAGAGGATTCAATAGCTGCTCTTCCCTATGAGCACTCCATCACCTAGGCCGCTATCCTTCAACGCCCCTCCTCTCTCCCTTTATCGTCAGCCCCTGTCAATCACTCGGCGGCTTGGCAAAATGGCCTCTGCTGCTCCTGAGGAGCTCTGCTGTGTTCTCGCTTATCCTTTGGTTGTGGGTTATAGAGGTGCAGCAATGGCAGGAAAAGCCTTATCACTGAACTGAAGTGTTGGCTGTGTGTTGCTCACAAGGATATCACCCCAACATACCACACACGGGGCGTTTGATGGCATTTCTCTGAAAGGGTCTTCTCACACAATCACACTTGTGCACATCATTTTCTTCTCACGCATCCGCTCATGTCTGTCTTAGCACACTGTCTTTCCCTCACGTGGGTGGCCTTGTCAATCCCCATTACTACCCGCATTTCTATGGTTTCTAAAACAACTGCAGCATCCTCCCATCCAGCATCCCTTTCAGCTGCACAGCTCTGGAGCTCACAGGCTTAACTTGCCCCCTCTCTGAATTTTCACCACGACTTCACTCGCAGCCTTTGAAAGTTCACAGTCTGGCTTGGAGGCACAGAGAGGAAAATCAAACTGCTCAAGGCAGGCTCGGATCACAGGTGAAACCCTCAGAAAGGAAAAAAAATCTTGATGTGAATTCAGGAGACATGTTGCCCGAAGACGGGGCACACGAGTCTTTCTCAATGCCAGACATCATCTTTGAGGTTCACTTACTTATTTGCTATTCCCTGCCATTATCATTTCTATGACTGCTGCATCATATTGTCTAGCTTTTGGGTTAGTTAAGGTGGAGGACTAAAAGTATGAGCGGTAATAATGTTTATGAATTAAGCCTAACAGGGATATGATGAGGAGGAAAAGTTTTCCAGAGGTTATTTCCAGTACACAGTCTATATAAACAAAAGTATAGGTGATATATCAGCTAATTAATGGTTCCAACTGCTTCCTAATTGCTGTGCCCCCTGACCCACTGTTACCTCCTAGGGGTTGGTCTCTGACCCAAGGGCATTGGAGACGCCTGTGCTCATGCAGGCACGTGCACGTGTGCACACGCACGCACAGTGAGCTACCTCTGTGATCCCTGAATGTCAGGCTAAGGGCACCCAGAGGCCAGCAGTCATCTCAGCCTACCATGCTAGGAGTTGATAAAGAGCATGAAAACACACAGTGGGTAGTTTAGCCACTATAATCTTGGGGATCACAGGTCAAAACGATTCCAGACACAAGAAAGGAAAAAAATAAACAGTGCATACTCTTTACTGTAGAGAATGATTATCACATGTGCTGCCACAAACAGAATTCCTATCAACAATTATTACACATCCAGCCTACAATTCAAGGTCATGTTAGACGTGTGAATAGGGCCAACAAAGTTACACTAGTTTAATGTTAGATTAACAGTGTATTAGTATAATGTGTAAATAGACATGTAAGCATGCATAGCTTAAATGTCTTAAAGTTTTGCTTTAGTAATTAAATTAAACTCACCCAGCTTTTCACTTGGCTCTTTTTAAATCTAACTTTCTACTTTCAATGATAACAGCTGCCTTTCTCTGTTCTAAATTCACTTTGTTTACTGTGGACAAAAACATGTAAAGCACACAATTCTGTGGATCACATTAAATGTGTCTATTAGAGTCCTTAGAAACTCCATCGAGTGCATATATACTGTTTGTATGCAAACCCCTTTAATTATTAAATATAGCATCTCTATTTAAATAAGTGACTTACTTGCAGAAATATAGATGTCTGTGTCTATTTTCAGCCCCATTAGAGATCCACTGACTGATTCTATTCTGCTGTTTATTAGAGCACTCATGGGATTCAGTGCATTAAACCATCTCTTCAAAACGTAATCTATCGCTTAATTAAAGTTGTCCAATATGAAAACAGAGACAGCCTACTACGCATTAACTTCCACCCTCCATTGTCCCTCAATCTATGCTGCAGACACTTGTGAACTGGCTAATGAAGATGTGTTAAGATAGAGATTCAGGTCTATTTGCATGAGATTACAGAACATTGCTTGAACGCCAAAACTGTCAGCATCCATGCATCCACGCATCCGCTCCTCTCGTCGGAGAATTACGAATAACCCTCCCCACTTCCAAC
>NW_024582729.1:176934-179307 GCF_018398535.1 Haplochromis burtoni
CCCTGCACTAAAGTCATTGCTCTGCCTCTGCAGTTTTGTTGCAAATGGCTGTAGTCCATTCAAACGTGTGAAATTGTAATCATAGCTGTCTCTGGATGGGTGTAATTAATGTGCTCTATCAGAGAGATTTTGATGGCCAGTCTGGAGTATGTGGGGAGCAAAGCCAGCGAAGGACGTCGGCTAAATGATGTGCTATTATATGGAGTGTTTGGTCATTTGTAATAGCATGCAGCGTGGAATGCACGATGAGCAATGAGGAATGTCCTCCTGGCGCTATCATCATTGTGTTCATTAATTGCATTGTTGATGGCTAGCTGGTAACACAGCAGGTTGAATGTGATGAGTGTTTATTCGACAGAAATAGCCCACATTCTGGTAAATATGGTTTTGCTAGGAATTGAAACTCATACTTGTTAAAGAATGCCTGTTGGGAAATTTACCTGGCATGTTTTCTAACAACTTTACAGTTTAGTCTTAACAGTTTCATTCCTCAACATCTCCCCGGGTGCCTGTACTTCCTGCAGATTGATAGGTTTTACAACCCAGTCATTAGCTGAACAGATATTAGAGGATGTTGTGCTTAACTGATGGTGTCTGTAAACAAGAGGCCAATTCCGAGATAAGAAACAGCAGCAGGAGAAATAGAAGAAGACTGATACTACTGCATGAGTGTATCCCAGTATCCCATCCTTCTGTGTGACACGCCAGTCTCAGGTTGTAGATTTATTCTCTCCCAGGGTGCCCAATGTGAGAGAATAAATCTGTTTGCTTTTTTTGTTGTGATCATGTAATTTTCTTTCTTTTTTTTGTACTGGGTAGAACTGGGTAGGTTTCTATTTTGCTGAAATCCACTAATGAGCCAAAACATTATGACCAGTTCGACCTTATACCCTGCCCTGCTGTTCATCCTCCGTGTGCCACAAGGATTCTATAGGACCTCTGAAGCTGCCCTGTGTTATCAGGCACAAACTTGACTACAAGACATGACTATACCCATATTACCAAGTAAAGGCCTTTACAGACCATTGGAAATCCATGTAAATATCCTTTTCATTAAAAATATTTTTTGGACTCTATTCATAATGCAGCCATTCACACCAACCGCAAATTTCACTGGATGAATTTGCAACATTTTATTTTTTCGAACATCAATTTTTCCCATTTTTTTGATACAAATAAATAAATCTGACCAATCAGGCTACTGCATTTGGCCACAAGTGCACTGTAGCTTAAAACGTGAACTGGTACTGAATATAGAAATGATAACTTAATAACATGATATGGCTTCAAAATTTTTCCTGCTGCTGCCTTTTCTTGTGAATTGGATGAAACCGATCTCTGTTTCTTGCTTATCACATGTAGAAACATTAGGATTAGCTCATCACCACTTGATGTTGACTTAATTTTTTTCACAGTGTAAGTGTGTCTATATGTTACATGATAAGTTCACCGATAAATTCATTATTTCGAGTCACGTTTTTCGAACACACTAAGTAGCTGTTCTTGAAACAGTGTGTGGTCATTATAATGAAGTCATCAGCCTATCAGATGGTTTGAAATTTCAAACCAAACATGACTTCCTAATTAGGAAGTCATGTTTACCTTTTTCTTTTATTGTTGTTGATGATTATTTTTACTTTTAAAAGTGCAATTTATAGGTAACCTACTATATTAAATTACAGTGCAATACATTTGCATTGCCAAAAAAATACACACCACTTTAAATTTAGATGTGTTTGTTGGTTATATAACCAGAGAGTTATATAACCAGAGCTTACTTCACATTTACAGTGCATTAAGTTTATCTCATTGTATAGTGCAGTGATAATGATAGCATCTTCTCCTCCACAAAACTAGCATCCTTATTTCCCTCAAAGCTTTAGCCAAATTAAAAGATAGCTATTGTGATTTTCGAGATCTAGCATCAGCATCGTTCTCCTCCTCAACAGAGAAATAGTTGTGCTCAATTGTTTTGGTGCCATTGAGAGCTTGAACTTAACCTTTGTTTTTGTTACGTTTTGTTCTTTTGTCTCTCCCACAGCTAACATCGTCCTTACAAGTGAAAGGAGGTTTACAGACAGAAGTCTATACTATTACGACTATCTAATAGACTACAGGGAGTGCAGAATTATTAGGCAAATGAGTAATTTGTCTACATCATCCCCTCCATGCATGTTGTCTTACTCCAAGCTGCACAGCAAATCCAGCATGTCCAAATTAACACTGTCGGATTTGATTTCAACACTATTAAAGTGTCTATATGGGTCCACACCAGAGAGTGTTAATTTAACTCTTTTTGGAGAGTTGGTACGTTAACTCTGATTTAGTGTTAAACACCAAATCTGTCTGGAGTTGATAATTTAACACTTGGTG
>NW_024582729.1:187400-301558 GCF_018398535.1 Haplochromis burtoni
TTAATCAGTTTTTTGGGTTCATTGAGAACATGGTTGTTGTTCAATAATAAAATTATTCCTCAAAAATACAACTTGCCTAATAATTCTGCACTCCCTGTAGAAGCAAAGTCTATGCCATTCCTCCTCAATATGACCCGGAAACTGATCTAACCATGCAAAATGTTTCATTCTTAAAATTCTCCTTTACAAGAGATGAGCGAGTAGAGAAGTGACCCATAACCAGCACTCTTCTCTTTCCCTCACAAAGAAGTTATTATTGTAACCATAATGATGAAGAGGCCATATCCATATGGAAAAAAAGTAGGAAACCTCTTTAAACTACAGTAATCTCATCTTTATTTATTTCTATTATTAGCGTGTTTGGCTTTCTTGAATTATTATCTGAGTGTCCCCCTCTGTGTTCACCTATGTGCGTGAGCCTTCACAATGGCGTTAGTCTTCAGTGTCTCATCATTATATGTTTTCACCTGCCATGAATTTTTTCCTCCTATGTCCTGCTAACTTTTTTGTGCGTGCAGCCCTGTATCTCTCTTTGTCCCACTGTTGAATCTCTGGTAGTTTTTGGTTTTTTTATTGTCTTACTCTGCTTGCTCTGCTTATGTTCTCCCTTTTTTGCCCATAAAGGGGTGTGTGTGTGTGTGTGTGTGTGTGTGTGTGTGTGTGTGTGTGTGTGTGTTTGTTCATGATAATCAAGGAACATATTGCCTACAATTTAGATCTGGACCACACATATAATAAAATATAATACAATAATCACATTCAGTAACTAATGTCTTCCATTCTAGTGAATGTATTTCTCAGTGTATGATTGCTGAATGTTGCTGGAAAGATGATGAAAGAGGCCATTAGTCTTTGATTGTGAAGGACTGACACTAAAACATCATAGCAGCACTGGAAATATCTCAAGGTCAGATGTTTGTGGGAATAAGAAAAATCAGCAAATGTAGCCAGAACTTCATTCCTTTTACTTTTAAATTTATGTAAGGAAGGTGTATTCAAGATATTTTAACCTCATATTCCCTAGTGTCCAATAAAATTTAGTTTCCAGATGTCACTTGCATCACTCTCTTATACAGAAGTTGTCCTTTGGCATCAGTGTATCAATGGGCGTGGCATGGCTGGCTGCTGAGTGGTTCCCATTTTAGATACATTAAAAAAAATCCTCATTACAAGGTTTGGTAGTCGTGTCATAAGTTTTAAATTTATCAGTCAGGTCTTTGGAAGAACTCAGCCTTCCAAAGATGTGATACACCACAGTTCATTTATAATAGGGGGTGGGGAGCATGGAAGTTTGCATTTTGTGTATACTTGTTGTCTTTGTCCAATATTTAAATGTGTCTGATGATCTGAAACATTTAAGTGTGACAAACATGGGGTGAAACACTTTTTCATATCACTGTATCTTATACATCCCATTAGAGCCCCTTCCAGTTGAAAGGGAATTTTTCTTTCCCACTGTCGCCAAAGTGTTTGCTCATAGGGGGTCATATGATTGTTGGACTTTCTCTGTATGTATTATTGTAGGATCTACCTGACAATATAAAGCATCTTGAGGTGACTTGTTATGAATTGGCACTGTATAAATAAAATTGAATTGAACTGAATCATATTTGATGCTTGTTTTTTACTTTTGGCAAGAGAAGGTTGCATGGTTAGGGTTGGGCACTAGTGTTTACTTGGTTAGGAAAAGGCCATAGTGAGGGAAAACCCTGCACATTAAAAAAATGACAAATCTTATTAATGCTGTAAACCAGTGCCTCGGGTCAGAGATGGCAATGTTCACCTTATGTGTAAATGAGCCACACAAGGGCTTTGACAAAATTGTATTAACTGACAATGTAGAACGCAGTCAGACATTTAAGTATCTTTAAGCAGCTTAATTGTCAACAAAAAAGATTTGCTCTGATGACTGTTCAGCTGATTCAAACAGTTATTTGATTTAGCTCCATATCATTATTCTTGAAATAAATCTAAATGTATGGGAGTATATTTACATTTCATTATTCATTTACAGTTTGAAAATTGAATTTACAGGTGTGAAAAAAAGTGTTTGTCCCCTTCCTGATTTCCTGTTCTTTTAATATGTTTGTCACATTTAACCCTTTCACGCATGGTGGTCACTACAGTGGACAGCTATTCAAAGGCCGTTTTCTTGTATTTATGTCAGTGTTGATGGTATACTTGCACTTAATTAAAATCCACCTACCTACATGGCCCTGCATGAAAAAGTGATTGCCTCCTAAACCTATTGACTGATTGGGCCACCCTTAGCAGCAACAACTGCAGTTGATTACATTTGCAATAACTGGCAATGAGACGTTTACAGCGCTGTGGAGGAATTTTGGCCAAATTTGCAGAATTGTTGTAATTCAGTCACGGGGTTTTCGAGCATCAGTCGCCTTTTTAAGGTCATGCCACAGCATCTCAATCGGACTGAGGTCAGGACTTTGACTAGGCCACTCTTCATTTTGTTTTTCATAAGCTATTCAGACGTGGACTAGCTGGTGTGTTTGGGATCATTGTCCTTCTGTGGAACCCAAATACACTTCATCTTCAGGTCATGAACAGATGGCCGGACATTCTTGTTCAGGATGTTTTGCTCGACACCAGAGTTCATGGTTCCATTCCAGGTGCTGAGGCAGCAAAACAACCCCTGGCCAACACACTACCACCACCTTATTTTACTGTTGGTATGATGTTCCTTTTCTGAAATGTTGTGTTATTTTTTATGCCACATATAATGGGACATACACACTTTCCAAGTTCCACTTTTTTCTCTTCAGTCCACAGAGTATTTTCACAAAAGTCGTAGAAAACATAGAGAATAGAATAAATGGATTTTTCCCACTCAATAGTAAACACATTCATTTAGAAACTACATATTGCATATTTAAAATTGTCTGATGGTCTGCAACAGTGTGACAAACACACACAAAAAAATAGGAAACTCTTTTTCACACCACTGTATCTTATACTGGGCCTTTAGTTCATAGCCATAACTGAAATGAGCGTATTACAGTCTTTGGAATCTCTGGTGCTTGAAGCAATTGGAAATCTGGGCTTTTGGTGATTACGTGAAATATGTGAAATATGCTGAACTTATTATTTGAAACTTTGCCTATGTTTAATGCAAGCATGCACCATTATATCTGTATATATATTCATGACAGAAAATCTAGAAAAGCACAGGTCCACTTTAAATAAAACCATGACAAAGGGAAAGAGGTTTGAAAATGGTACTACAGCACTCTTAGCTATAAAATTTCCCCAACAGTTTTCACCCATCTCATTGTTACACTTCACACCTGGACAGGGAACTGTATTCAGCATTTCAAAAATGAAATTGTAATAATGAATAATGTAATACCTATATACCTGTACACAGCTCTTTCAATGCAAGCTTGAATATACAATAATAAATGTTGAGGTTGTGTGAAGCGGTTCCGGGGTCTCCACTCAAGCAAGAAATTGATTCCATACAGTAAGTTTATCTATTTCTTTAAAAAGAGTGCATTTCCAACTACATCAAAACATGTTAAGGCTGCTGATAAATTCACTCACACAGCATTTGAATAATGAGATTGTAGAGTTATTCCAAAGCCCTAACATTATTTTCTTGGATAGATTACATGCATATTGTGTTTTTACAATCATCAGCAAACACTGCTAGTTTCTGGAGGCAAATATAAAATTGCATTCTGAGGGATAATCCTTATTTTGTGAACTGTTATTTATCTGCAATAATGAGTAGATGCTAGCTTGAATCTGGATTTCTGAATTTGGCATAAACAACATGCATGGATCATTTTTACCCTGTAACAACAGTTGAGGCTCCTGGTGATGATGGTGTAGATGGATGTTGCACACTTTGGGTCCTTTAATACCAAATCATAAATCATAATCATAATCATAAAACATCACAGCCTACCTGAGTATTATTGCTAGCCATGGGACATGGTTAGCAATAATGCTATTGGAAGATGTGTACACCGCAATGTGCCCATCTTACAGTGGCTGCTTCTAGCAGATAAAGTGCTATGTCACCAAGCTATGATAAACTCAAACTGGTCTTTAACAGGACTCAGCTACAGCACGTTTGTAATGTGGTGGAATGAAAGATTCGCATCATGAGTTTGTAGTTGCTATCACCTCAATATGAATCAACATCTCTGAGCAATAAATCCTGGACCTTTTTAATTCTGTGCATTGAAAAATTAAGAAAGCTCTAAAGGCAAAAGAAGTCCACACCTGTACGTGTTACTAATGAAGTTGATAGTGAGCATAGTTTTCAGCGTGTTTAGGACATGCATAGAATCCACAGACAAATCTAATATTAGAAAAGCAATGTTTAAACAGTTTGATGAAGTTACTTCTACTACCCTCTTTGCTATTTTCCACCAGAAACAGACAAAGAATGGGAATACTTTATTAATTCCTAAGGAAATTAGGGATTTACCAAAGATTTCAATCTGAGATTTTCTCATGTCACTCTCTTATAACGTCTTTGTGTAAATGGAGTTTTCCAAATATGTTCACGTAACCAGCATGTGAAGGGTGAAAAAATTTGAATCATAACAGATAATTGTGTGATTTTGTTTTTTGACCATCCAAAGGGAGAAAACAAAGGCAGAGTGGAACAAACTCTTTGCCTTAACAGTTTTGACTTCGGCAGTAACAAGTGACATGTATGGCAAAGGCAATTAGGATACCTGATCTCAATTCTGCTAATAAAGACTGTCTGCAGAGGGTATTTAGACTTCAGTGGGATTAGGAAGATCTTTGTCATGTAGATCTCTGGAATGCCCCTGGTGTCCAAGATAAAATGAAGACAAATCCTTAGTAGAGGAAGGAGAACAAAACAGAGGGAAGGGAGTGGAGGACAGAGAGCTCTCAGTTAATGACAGGGCTACTCTGCATCACTGCACTGACTAATGAGCACTCCAACAAGGGTGAACTTAAAGACCAGTCTTTGAGCGTGCACGTGTGTGTAAATGGTGTAGCCATACGCATGTGTCGTACAGAGCATACAGCATTATTTAAAGAAGATACTTACAAGGGGAAATGAAGGAAGAGAGAAAGAAAATAAGAGAAGGAAGGAGAGCAAGAGAGAGAGTAAATCTCTGAGCTTGAGATCCACCTTGCGTGACAGAGGAGGAAGCTCTTAATAATTCACATGATATTGATTTAGTTACCTTACTTCCTACTTCACTCCCGCACTCTGGGAGAGGAAGCCCACCTGTAGGTTCTAGCTTTCCCTGGCACATAATGCAAATACAAAGACGCTGCAATCAGCACAAATATGACGATTCTTGAAAATGCACCTACCGCCATACCATCAAGAAAGATGTGGAAGGGTCATCATTAAGGTGATGATAATTATACGTAACATAATAGTGATGATTTCACATCATAAGGTTAAAAAGAAGGTTTAATGGCATCTTTGAATGGGAAAATGTGAAATATGCATATTTGCACTGTAAAATCTCAACTTTAAACCAAATTCATCTGATTAAATATTCTTCATGAACATTCATCCTGCCTTATAATTCAAACGTAACCACTGCTAAATTCGTTGGCCTTTTCCTTACACCAGACTACAGTTTAAGGAGGAATTAAAAAGGTATAATTTGCCTCTAGTATTAACAGCTCCTTATTTCATCCACTCCTTAATCACACAGGAAGAGGGATCAGGCCTGATTTTTTTTTCTGTATTATATATAACACAAATGAAACAGCCTTATTTGTGGAGTCTTGTCTCCTGAGCTTCATCATCACCTAGTGGACGTGCTGGGTAAGACATTAGTTGTGGTAGAGAAAGGCCTTTTCAATACTTAAAATAGGATCATTTGGCATGGATAAATGAAGCACTGCAGGTCACTGTAAGTCACTGTCAGGGTGGGGCTGGTGGTGGGTAAAGAGGACACTACACAGCAGATTATGAGAATACTACACTGAACAGTTAACTGTTCAATTAATTCTGTATAGCAGAGCATCAGTCTTAAAAAAAGAAGCTGTAGCAGTCTCATCTGGAGATAAGTTAATGTCAAGTTGGGAATTACAGGTTATCTTTTTTAGGAGGAGATAAATTATGGGGCGATAGTGGCTCAAAGAGTTGGCAGTTCGTCTTGTAACCGGAAGGTTGCCGGTTTGAGCCCCGGCTCGGACAGTCTCTGCCGTTGTGTCCTTGGGCAAGACACTTCACCTACCGCCTACTGGTGATGGCCAGAGGGGCCGATGGCGCGATATGGCAGCCTCGCTTCTGTCAGTCTGCCAAAGGGCAGCTGTGGCTACAACTGTAGCTGCCTTCACCAGTGTGTGAATGAATAGTGGAATTGTACAGCACTTTGAGGGCCCCGAAAAGCGCTATATAAATGCAATCCATTATTATTATAAATACATATAAAGCCCTTGGTTTTAAAAATAGTTTATAAACATATGGATGGATGCTGGTAGCCCCCCCCCACCACCACCACCACCACCAAAAAGAGTCACCAGAAAAGACAATTGTTGGAGAACTAAGACAGCTAGTTCTTTATGCTGCAGGAGCTCAGTGTGCAATAACCAAGCTCCATGCTCTAAAAACAAAGAAACAAAGCCAAGAAAAAAGAAAACAACTGACAGTGATAGTTTGATATGCTATCAAATAAATGTAGGACGTTTTAAAAACAAGTACTAAAATCATAAATTTTTCTCAGTGAACAAATTTAACAAATTTAATTTATTCATCCAAAATTTGTATGACTTTATAGGAAGATGAATTGTTGAATTATAGGAACAATTATAGGAACATGAATTGTTTTCTTTACATAATGTACACTAATATATCCTAAACATAGTTATACTGTTTTATCATATTACCCCAAAATATTCCAAATTAAAACTGTTTACCAAATAAACATTAACAACAAGGATCTGGAAAAATCCTTGTTTTACGTTTGCTCTGTGGGGGAAATGATGACTTCTTGGTTACTGAAAGTAGTTTTGTGATCAATTCATTCACTATTTATGGCACCCATAATATTAAATATTATGTTTTCTGTATTTATGAGCCAATAAGTAAATGAAGGTGTTAAATGTGTTAGCACAGATAGATAGATAGAACAATGGCTCTGTAACTGCTTACTCCATCTGTATTTAATTTTCTGCCACTCATATCCACTTTGCACATTAAATGTTTATGTATTCACAGCTTCAAAAACATGAAAATTAATGTAATTTAAAAAAGCACCTTAAACTAAATACCAACTTAAATAGGAAATCATTTGATAATATTTTGTTGCCAACAATCAGATTAAAGCTGATTTTCACTTATCCAATATATGAAAGGTAAATCACATGGCAATAATAATAATCATTTTAATAATGTGATTGCACAGTTGATGCAAAAAAATATTAATTTCTTAATAAATGGCACATCATCATCAATCCTCTTCTACATTTTGAATGTCATCTTAATATCTGTGTTACTTGATGTGTTTTTTTCTCTAAAGTACAGTAATGTTCTTACATCAACAAGTCAGACTGGGTTTAAAACCTTGACTTACTTACAGGATTTGTGACGTCACAACTAGCCTGGAGCCAGTAATCCAATGTGCAATTGGAACATGATGTCAAAACTGGAACATTTAAACATATTTTTAAAAAAAAATAACAACAACACTGAAATCCACCTATAAACTACTTTTAAGTATGCTGCATTTAGTGATATGAATTATATTCATAATTCAATGTGCCTGAATTATGAATATCTAAATTTATTCACTAGACAGTGTCACGAAGAAGAAACTAAAAAAAATGACTATATGATGCTATTATCAAATGGATGTTACCAAATGATTCAAAGCACAATGTGGTAACAGAAATATAGCCAAAATGTATATATAAATAATGAAAAATAATGTAAATACAGATAATTGTATGTGTGAAAAATCTCAGCTTACTTTTCATAATTGAGTGTTAATTAGATAAGAAGTAGTGTACATGTTAGTAACAGGGAATTACACATTTTTACATTTATTTTAAATAATGCTGTTAGTATGTTTAAAACAATGTAAGGAATTCATTTCAACAGCGCATAGAACATGTATTTTATTTATTTCTTTTTTTTTACAATTTAAATTCTGATGGGAATAAAATTATTTCATTTGTTAAAATATTTATTTTTTGTAACAAATTAATGAAAATAAAAGTGGTTTTGCCTGTTAACAGATGGAATCATTAATTGTGTGGATTGACCATTTATATAAAAACACTGCCACCTACTGGCACTGAACACTACGAGCAAGGTCAGGTTTAAAACCCATGTAATTCATATTTACTTGCAGCTTACATAACATGGATACGGGAAGGAATCTGTCTGTGAAAGATGAATATTTACTAAAAGAAGCAAATGTTAAGACATGAATTGTAGTGTTGTGCTAATATTAGATGTAATATGTTTGTTTTGACATGGTTTTACATGCCTTTGATATATTCAGTGTTTCCTGCACCGTTCTATGCTCTGTTCTATTTTTGCTTTTATCAACACATTTCATCATTTCCCATGATTCGTGACTATGTCGATCATTTTAAACATCTGGTTCAAAAAAGAAAAGGTGCATTTCTGATATGCAGGATATAACAAACTGTGGCAGTCCTACAATGGGTTAAAAATGCTGCTGTACTCTGCATAACTAGCAGCTATAATTTGATTAAAAAGGAGGCTTGTCCATTCTAGATTTCACCCTAGTAGTGTACACAATATAAATATTAAAAAACTAAACTATGGAACTGAAAATATCTGATTAATATCCCATTTATAGTTGGTATAGATTTTCCAATTTGTACAATAGAAACCAGGAGTTAAACCTGCAAACCTAAACCTAAGTATATAAAGTTGTTCAACTACTAAAATGTCTTCCCTAAAGGTTTTTCTCATTAACTATAGTCTCATTATGAGATTCCCAAGGAAACCCAAACAACACCACATGGCCAGCCAGAGAACAGATTGGGTTGCCTTTCACCAGCTGCTCCAGTACAGTTCCTGCTCCATTTACTTGAAAGTGACTCCTGCTACCTCAGGTCAGCTAAAAGAAATCGTTCTTGTGTGAGTCTGACTGACAGGTAAGCTCTGTGTGCCTTTGAATCGAGCCGTCTCTGAAAATAGAGATGCTACAAAGTGTGGTACAATAAGCATTCTTCCTGAGATCATTATGCCGCTGGTGTTTCAATAAAATCCAGAGGTATTAGTGTCAGTAAACCTATAGCCCATATAAGGTTGAACTTATGTGAGGAGACTTGCACAGAGGAGAGCGTGTTGATCCTGTGGCACACAGCACAGTTCGTGTAATATTAACATTTCTCTTACTTTCAATCTTAGCAAGCAGCTAAGTCCTGGGTTCAAATCTACAGGCTGGCTGAGTTTGTGTGCGTTCTCTCTGGGTCCTGGGTTTCCTCTCACAGTCAAAAATCATGCGGTTATCAAGGTTAGGTTCTTTCTAAATTACCCATAAGTGTGAATGTAAGCGTAATCTGTCTCTCTGTGATAGACACACCTTACTATCACATCTGGGATAGGCCCCTGCACCCCTCCACCGGATGAATCCATCAGCTTTTTATGTTAACCAGACTCTAGACTTTGTGGAACACTCCAAAAAATAACTCTTTAAATAAACTTACAATAATCATGGAAAGGATTTCCACATTAATGAATGGCTTTCTATTAGCCTTAAGTACCTTAATCAGACTAACGTAATTTGCATGGGTTGGATCAATTCAGTCAAATTAAGTTGGACTCAACTGCAGTAAATAAGTTGATTCATCATTAATTAATTAAGTTGGTCCAACTCAAGTACATTAAGTTGGAATAAAAGAATTGCATAACGCTAAAATAAAGCAATTTAATCATGTTCATGTTTATTCAAAGAGTTATTTTTTTTTGAGTGCAGAAACTATTAATAAAAGATAGAGGGTCCAAAAGTGAAACCAATAATTAAAGATGTGCCCTAACAACTTTCGTTATGAGTTTATTGACTCGGTCACTAGTTTGAGATGTTACGTAAGAGAACCTGATGTTCATTTTGGTACATTGTGATGCCATTTAGCAGGGGTATGCCTGTCTGATGTTTTTCTTCCCCCGCTCATCCTCAACCACTTGCAGCTGACGGCCGCTCCTCCCTAAGGTTATTCTGGTTAAAAGGGAGTTTCTTCTTCCCACTATCGCCAAAGCACTTGCTCATAGGTAGGGATGGGAACTGATAAGAATTTAGACATTACATTTTGAAATTAATTAATCAAATGTTTGTTCATGTTGGCAGTATTTCCCCTCTTTGTTGTGATCAGTGTTACACATATAAACAGAGTACTTTTTCTTAAAAGTAATGCAGTACATTGTTACTCCCAGGAGATATTAATTTGTTATACTACTCATTACATTACTTTCGTGTTACTCGGTGAAATGACCTGAAAGCATTGTGTCATAATAACCATTCAGCGATATAAAGCTATTGGCTACAGTCCTACGCACAAACACAGATCCCTATCCTAATGATCAAACACACGATCTTTCTCTTAGTATTACACAAGTAGAACACAAAGCCGACAGCACAAACCAAAGATGAAAACCAGCACAAAAGCACAAAGAGACTTTAAAGTGATGGCACAGTTATTCTACTGTAGAAACATGAACAGGGTCTGGCTGCTGGACTGGGGTCAGCATACAGTGAGCTTTAACATCACTCTGGGCTCTTGGCTAGCTAAGCATTAGCATGTTTCTCCATATGCTGTGCAAGAGAGCTGTGCAGGTAGTTGCAATGAGCCAAAGTTGTCTTAGCAGCATTATGCAGTTGTTTCTGGCCTGGATGCACTTTACCATCGCACTCTTTTTTTTTTTTTTTGAGCAACTGTGCCACGATTTCCCTCCTCAGACAAATAAACTGAAACCAGCTAAATGTAGCGTGAGTGCAAGAACCAATTAGCCTGATCGATATTCAAGCAAACTAATAATTCTGAGGAATTGGACTACTAGGAACCAGTACTCTTCAAGAACCAGTTCTCAATTCCCATCCCTACGAGATCATCTGATTGTTGGGGGGGTTTTCTCTGTATTATTGTAGCATCTCTACCTTACAATAGAAAGTGCCTTGGTTAGCCAAGCAACAATTGTAGTCAGCAGTGGAATTAAGGCAAACTTAGTCTGTTCCCAGGTGTGCCTGCACCTCTGAAGGTGGAGGTGTCTGCTTCTACATTAATAGTGGCT
Source organism: Haplochromis burtoni (assembly GCF_018398535.1). NCBI lineage: Eukaryota > Metazoa > Chordata > Actinopteri > Cichliformes > Cichlidae > Haplochromis > Haplochromis burtoni. The sequence goes on from NW_024582729.1 coordinate 198,637, forward strand.
GGTGCACAGATGTAACAGTGATTGCTCAGCACTGCTCTTCCTCTCTGGAATACCTTTTTATTCACTGCAAACCGTTTTATTCTCCGCGGGAGTTTGCTTCATTCATCTTGGCCGCTGTTTACATCCTGCCAGATGCGGATGCGCAGGCAGCTCAGTGCGCACTTGCGGAGCAGATACTGCACATGGAGTGGACATTCCCGGACTCTCTCATCATTGCTCTTGGGGACTTTAACAAAGCCAATCTGAGCCATGAGCTTCCCAAATACAAGCAGTATATTAAATGCCCGACCAGAGAGGAGAGGACATTAGACCACTGTTACAGCACGATTAGCGGGGCCTATCGTGCGGTGCCCCGCGCTTCACTCGGACTTTCTGACCACGTCATGATCCACCTGATCCCCGCGTACAGACAGAAGGTGAAGCTCTCCAAACCTGTCGTGAGGACCAAAAAACTGTGGAGCAACGAGGCTGGAAAAGAGAAAGGCGTTCAGAAGCGGAGACAGGGACTGCTACAGAGAGGCCAAGTACAGGTTCACGAAAGAAGTGGACATTGCTAAACATCAGCACTCTGAGAAGATGCAGCAGCAGATCTCAGAGAATGACTCGGCCTCTGTGTGGAAAGGTTTTAGGAATATCACCAACTACAAGCCTAAAACCTCCCACTCCACTGATGACTTGCTCTTGGCCAACACCCTTAACGACTTTTACTGCCGTTTTGACGAGCCATCAGGCAGCCTTCACACCTCCAACGGCCCCAACAATAGAGACACTTTGGACACTCATTCCCCCACCTCTCCCCCCTCCATAGAGCCATCACCACCTTCAAACACTTCACCTACAACACCGCCCTCCTCACCCCACACAAAAGAGGATTTCACACCACCTCCTCCCACCACAACTCTTCATATTCATGAAGCAGATGTGAGGAAGCAGTTTAAGAGTCTGAATGCTCGGAAAGCTCCTGGCCCAGACGGTGTGTCTCCTGTCACCCTCAGACACTGCAACTCCTCACTGCAGGCATGTCATGTGCCTGCCTGCTTCAAGTCCTCTACCATAATCCCTGTCCCCAAGAAACCTAGGATCACTGGACTAAATGACTATCCCCGTGGCTCTGACATCTGTGGTCATGAAGTCATTTGAGCGCCTGGTTCTCTCCTATCTCAAGACCCTCACGGCCCCCCTCCTGGACCCCCTGCAGTTTGCATACAGAGCCAACAGGTCTGTAGATGACGCCATCAACATGGCCCTACACTTCATCCTGCAGCATCTGGACTCCCCAGGAACCTACGCCAGGATCCTGTTTGTGGACTTCAGCTCTGCCTTCAACACCATCCTTCCAGACCATCTCCAAGGCAACCTTTCCCAGATGAATGTGCCTGATCCCATCTGCCGGTGGATCACTGACTTCCTGACGGACAGGAAGCAGCATGTGAGGCTGGGAAAGAATGTCTCGGACTCCCGGACCATCAGCACCAGCTCCCCTCAGGGCTGTGTTCTTTCTCCTCTGCTCTTCTCCCTGTACACCAACTGCTGCCCCTCCCCCCACCAGTCTGTCAAGCTAATCAAGTTTGCAGATGACACCACCGTTATTGGACTCATCTCGGACGGGGGATGAGTCTGCCTACAGGAGGGAGGTTGAACGTCTGGTCTCCTGGTGCAGCCACAACAACCTGGTGCTGAATGCCCAGAAGACAGTGGAGATTATTGTGGACTTCAGGAAGCACACAGCCCCACTCCCCCCCATCATCCTGACTGACACCCCCATCACCTCTGTGGACTCATTCCGCTTCCTGGGTACCACCATCACCCAGGACCTGAAGTGGGAGCCCACCATCACCTCCGTCATTAAGAAAGCCCAGCAGAGGATGTACTTCCTGAGGCAGCTGAAGAAATTCAACCTGCCAACACGGACGATGATGCAGTTCTACACTGCAATCATCGAGTCCATCCTCCCCTCCTCCATCATCGTGTGGTACGCTGGAGCCACTATCAGGGACAAACAGAGACTGCAGCGTGTTGTGCGCTCTGCTGAGAAGGTGATTAGCTGCAGACTCCCATCTCTGCAGGACCTGTACACCTCCAGGACACTGGGGCGTGCAGCTCGGATCTCAGCTGACCCTTCTCACCCTGGACACAGTCTGTTTGACCTGCTCCCCTCAGGCAGGAGGCTCCGGTCCATTCACACCAGAACCTCTCGCCATAAGAACAGTTTCTTCCCCTCTGCTGTTGGACACATGAACGATAACCGTATGACTGTTCCCACCACTAACACATGACCCTACGCTGTGTTCACTGCATCATTCCATGTTTGGCACTGATCACCACCTGCACTCATGTATATATCTATCTACTTAGCACTTTTAATTCTTATTCTTATTTTTATTTTCATGTCTATTTTAGCGTAATTTATGACAGTATGTTTGCACTGAAGCACCGCAGCAATTTCCTAATGTTGTAAACCTGCTCAACATTTTCTGATTCTGATTCTGATTCTGAAAATGACGTCAACTTGAACAGCCCAGTAGCAAAAGGACATCAATGTGTTATGGGCATTGTCAGCACAACTGTCAACTCCAGAATGAAGTGGCAATGACACAATGAATGGCAGTCTCCAACTCCTTATTCAATCTTTTTCTGTGATCCCAGAGCTTAGATGTACCTTAGCTCCAAATGCAGAACAGAACCCCTTCCACCCCAGCAGTGGAGCAATAAAACACCACAGCAACCTACCCCCCACCAAATAGCTCCAAGAGCAAGAGGTTGTCGAGGTTGTCGTGGATACTGGAACAGCTGACTAAGCAGGAGTGGAGGAGCCTGTGGAAGGAGCAGATGATAGTTTAGCATGGATTGATTGTAAAATATTAAACAACTGTTCAAGGCACTGGGTGACAACTGTTTACTCCTGATAGCATCTACCACTTCTCTTTTGAAATGAGAGGCAACATCAGAAAATAAGTGTTGCGTCAAAAAGTGATCAGTGGCCAAAAATACTAATATTTCTAATATTTTGCTTGTTCAGGTCTCTTGAAAGACATGTTTTTAATCCCAATGAGATAAAAGAACAAGTACTGGATAAACAAAGGATAGAAAAGTGACATTGCCTAAAACTATTCATAGCTTCTAACGTGTAATAGGAATGTTTCTTTTGGCTCTAAATAACGTGAAATCATTCATGAGATTTGTTTGACAGGTTATTGGCCAACAAGTCATTTATAACACTATAAGACTAGAAATCACTTCTTGGCAGGAAACAACGCTTTGGCATAATAAATATATTATGGGATAAACTTGTTAGGAAAGATCCTCTCTTAGAATTCCCATCTGAGTAAATTCAAGGACCAAAAATTTGCCAAATTTAACTCCTACTATGGCCGCTGTTACAAATAACCAGATATAATGACTGAACATTTGACTCTGGGGGAAATTATGTTGACAGGGATTGTTTATATTTTGTGCTGCTGTGGTAAATACACGGTTTAGCATTTTACTAAAATGCACTCCTTTGTGTGGTATCTGCTGTTGTGCTGTGGTTCCTTTTTACAACAGCTGGTGATAGAATTAAAAAATATATTCCCAACAATTGCCAGCCACTGCTACATGCTAAACTCAGCTGTTTTTAAGAAAGAGAAAACTGTGCAACATCTTTTAAGAGGCTCTTGGGAATCCGGGTTGAAGAGGTGGAGATGCTACTTGTGGCTAAACAGGCCTGCTCCCAGATCTTATTCTCAGTCGAATGCTATGTCTTAAGGGAGCCGAGGCTATTGCTCATCCTCTAAGTGGTTCAGACGTGACAAAGCTTCTCTTATATTGAGTCCTGGTTGGGGTCTGTGATGCAGACACTTGGACACACATGAGATTCAGGCTCTGTAATGGAGAAGATGAAGAAAGAGAGAGATAGACTGCCAAACGAGCAGGGATTATACTCTCAGTTGGTGAAGTTCGCTCCTCCAGTTTCATTCCACTCCTGCTCTTACTTTAGTTGTTATAGAGTTAATGAGAGCGAGTGATACTCGGCTACGCTGGCTGAGAGCCCAGGTCAACACCAGGTTTAAGTTGACAAGATGTGCTAAATGATTGATAGAGACACGAGTCATATCATGAAACCAAGCTCAGTCATGACCTTACAGTGAGGGTCAGCCTACACCTGTGATTGTGTATTCACACAGCCTGCCCTTCCAGACAGCATGAAAGTCATGGGTCTCCTTTCAAACGGGCCTCATTACAGCTTATTGTGTTCTCCCCCGAAAACAAGACTCATAAATGATTCCAATTAATGAAATTAGTCCTGTTCAAGTTACTGAATGCTAGTGTTGAGTGTGCTTCTAGAACAGTACTCTTTAGGGTCAGGAAAAAACGTGTGCTGAACTTTACTTTGCTAAATTCATAACAGGGAATGAGCATTAAAACCACTACTATTGGCTGTAGTGGTTAAATGGATGTGAATTTTTTATATTTAAATATATTTATAGTCTGCATACACAAACTTTAGAAAGCACTGAGTGTGTTAACTCACACTGGACAAAGGACCTTAAGGTCCTCGGAAGAACGGGTATCTTCTCCTTTTATGCAAGCAGGAACAGGATGATCATTGCCAGGGCCCTACAAAATGGCCTCTAGCACTGGTGTGAATGTCTCTCACCAATCAGAAACAGTCTTAATGAGGGTGGTCTGAGGGCCTGATGTCCTCTAGTAGATCTGTGCTATCTGCCTGGCACTGCAAAACCTGAATGACATTTGCCGTGGATACCAGAATTGGAAAATCTACCACTAGCGAACTTAAAGGTTTTGGAGATTCATAGAGAACATTATGCTGTCTGTCACATCATTAAGCACAACCAGTTTGGTGGTGGATCAGTGATGGTCTGGTGAGGCTTATCCATGCAGACCTCTTCAGGCTATGGCAGCCTAAATCTACCTACCTATACCTATATATCATTAGGTATTAAAAAAAGACTGCTTAGACTGCAAATGTAGACCTGATATGAGTCCTGATAAAATTCCAGATGGTCCCTTTTTAACTTACTCTTTTCCAAGAATAATTTCTAATTTTATTTCATCTGACTACAGAATAGTTTTCCTCTTCCTCCAGCCCATTTTAAATTAGCTTTGAAACAGAGAAGATGGATGGACTTCTATTGTTTCTTCTTTGCACGATAAAGCCTTAACCTGCATTTGAGGCTGCCATGGCAAACTGTGTTTCAGTGTTCCATACAACTTTTGATGTGTGTTTAAATAACATCACCAAAAGAGGGCGATAGAGACTTATCTGTTTGTTTCCATGATGGATATATATATATATATGTGTATATATATATGTATATATATATGTTATATATATATATTATAGTTGTATATATATATATTATATATATATGTAAATTATATATATATATATATATATATATAATATATATATATATATATATATATGAAATTAAATATGACAAAGCTCAAAATTAGTATTAGATGGTGCCCATCTGTAGCTTCTCTTGCACTCAATAGGCATCGACAGAAGTGTAGGCTCCTGTCTCTAAATGAGCTCCACTTATTGCTCGACACCATCAGTTGCTGACAGCTCTAATTAATTGATTTTAATTATTTATCTTTAATGAACTAAAACCTGGTGTACATGTTGTTTTTTCTTTACTCTCTTTACACTGTGACCAGTGTAACACTTTACAAGTGTTCATGCGTCTGAGCTAAAGCTAAAATATTCACTGTGAGAACTTAAAAATTTGATTTAGCTCAACGACAGGCTCCCATTGTGACTTCTGTGTTTGGTAACACAGAAGTCACAATCACTCTTTTTGTTTTTTGTTTGTTTTGTTTTGTTTTTTATGAGACACTCAGTAGCCATGCTTTAAATATCCCTATTCATTACAGCTATATTCTATATTTAGCCCTTTATACTATCAATAAGCCGGCAAGCAGGTTGATTATCCTAGAAAATGATTCTCAGTAAGCAGTCACTCACTCAGTACAGCATGTCAATAAGCTACCTGTAAGAGCTTTTTGCAGTCATCAGTCAACGTCATTATCCATAAATCGATTAGAAGGAGATTGATCAGTGGCCAACTTCACCTTGTATGACATCTTTTTTTAACTAATTGTCCTGTCACGATATTAGACAGAGTCAGTGATTATAGGGGTGTGAACCTGTGTGTAATTAGTCCTGGCTAATGCAAATATTTTCCAAAGAAGGGAAACTCTCCAGATTTAGGAACTTTTTAGGTACCCCAGGTGAATTGGTATGTTGGCAGAAAAACAAACACAAACTTATCTGTTTTAGTTTGGACTGTGGGGAGGAGTGTCTTGACTCCCAAAGCTTGTTGTGGTAAATTGATAGAGTTAACTCCAGTGCACGTACACTTGTCCTCTCATGTCTAAACCAAAGCGATGTGGTGATCACAGTGCTTTTGGTAAATCGTAAATGGCCTGTATTTATATAGCGCTTTACTAGTCCCTAAGGACCCCAAAGCGCTTTACATATCCAGTCATCCACCCATTCACACACACATTCACACACTGGTGATGGCAAGCTACATCGTAGCCACAGCCACCCTGACACTGGCGCCACTGGGCCCTCTGACCACCACCAGTAGGCAACGGGTGAAGTGTCTTACCCAAGGACACAACAACGAGACTGTCCAAGCCGGGGCTCGAACCGGCAACCTTCCAATTACAAGGCGAACTCCCAACTCTTGAGCCATGATCGCCCCTAATATATCGCTTTTAATATACCTGGTAGCACTGTCAGTCCTTTGAAAGCCATTCACGGCCACAAATGTATTACTGTGTAAATGAATAACATCACCTGGCAACAGGGCCGTGCAGAGAGGTTTAAAGGGGCGGGTGCTCAAAGTTAAAAAGGGGCACATTGAACCAGGCTGAATAACAACAACACACATTCATCAAGAATCTAATATGGGCAACAAGGCAAAGCAAACGTAGCCGATGTTTACCTGATGGGTACAATGTTGCTGTTGAGGGGTTGCTGTGGATAGTGCTGGAGGGCAGGGCTGTGTTGATCTGAGACTGTAGACATTAAAAAGTCCATAGGAGAGATGGTAGCTGATTAAACAAGTGTCATGAGATAATAACAAAATGCAAAGATTGGTGACAGCGCTTAGGCTCTGCCTGTGAATCACTCTTTGCTTCTCTTCTTCCTTCCATCCCATCATTTCATATATCACTCTCCACTTGCTGTCTATCTGAGAACAAGGCACAACTTGCTATTGCAATAAACTATAATCTAATTATCCACACCTAACAACTCTTGCACTTAATCTATAATAAAATGATGACAGAAAAATGTTATAGCCCTGCCTTTAGTAGCCTCACACAGCTCCTACTGTTTCCTCCTCATGTCCTTACCAGGCATGTCTGCGACAATGTTATATCATGAGTAATATTTTTTTTAAAAATCCATCTAAATAAAACACACACATGCACGCACACACAGTGACATTTTAGACCTTCTTCAGAATACTGTATATACTATGGGCATCATGGTGCTGATCCAGAATCCTTACATTATTATTTATTACTAGAGCTACAATAATAAAGCAATGAGGAGGGGGAAGTAATAAATATGAAATAATGTCATTATGATGATTCCATTTGTTTCACTATCCACTCTGTGCAGGGGCAAAGCTTATTACATTTTTAAACTGTAGAGATACAATAATTTTACTGCTGTAAAATCCAAATTTTGTCTTATTTAAAATATAAATCTAATATAATCTGCTTCTTAATGTATGTTCTTTAAAATACAGCGTGTGTTTTTTAATATATTATAATTATAATAATTATTATGTGGACATGCATATTAGATCGTTTTTTAGTGAAATATAATCCCTCCAGAAAGGCAGGAAAAGCCCGGAAACTTACTTTAAAACTAAATATGTTCCCTAAAACGGTGACAGAGCTACAGACCCATGACAGCCTTACACAGGTAGCCAGCAGCTGTGACCAGCACTACTGTGCAGTTAATAAAAGGACAGGTAATGTTTGTCGCGCTGTTGCACACACAGCACGCTCGTTTGTTTCAGTTCGTCAGTTGCAACAAGACAGCTTACCAACGTGTACGTAATAAGCTAATACTCCTGTGTGCTACACACTACAGTGTACGCTGTACACCTACTTACTGGTTTTGTGGCATCAGTCTGTGTCTCTGAGTTAACTTGTGTTTCTCCTACAGCTCCGGACCGCAGAAAATGCGCGTGCTCTTTGTGAGCTCTTTCCCGGCTCGTAACCAGCGCGTTCTGCCGTCAAAGGCGATCATTGGTTAAATGTGATCATGTGACTGATGCAAGCCAGATCCTTTTATTTAGCAAAACTGTGATTAATAGTTAAATATTATTGTTGACGGGCACAGACAGGACTCCGCACGCACACGCACATTAAAAAATAATAATTTTCTTTAAAAAGTTGCCTCAACAAAAGGGGACCCATCAGGAAAGGGGCGGGTGCTCAAGCCCCTCTAGCCCCCCCCTGCACGTGCTGTCACACACTGACAACACTGGAAACAATCCTTCCCTTCCTCTCATCTATAGCCTAAAAACCTGAAGATGTCACTTCTTCCCTGCAGAATTTCATTATTGCTAGCCTATAATACTTTGCCAACAAAAGAAGCATGATGGAAAATCTGACAGAGACACGTCTGTTCCTATAGTTCAGCTTAAACAAGGAATTTACCGAAGTTTATTTTGTCTTGGCATATGTTTCTGTTTTTCTGTATTCCAAAGGAGTTTGTGATAGTAGGGAACAATCCATGGATGGATAAGTTGCCATGGCAACCTGATCTGTCAGACCGACTGGAGCTGACAGAAAGTGAGAGCAAGCAAGAGTCACACTGGAGGTGAAAGAAGGAATGGAGGAGGTGGGGTGCCTTCGGTCAGCTGAAGTGCTGCCAGAGGTTTTGACAGCAGTGCAGTAATGAACAGGAGGGATGGAGTCATCGCACGGGGGTCTCCAGAGGGATAACCTCTTAATGGTTAGGCCATCTGAAACCATTATTCAATGACAAGACTGACAACACACAGACAAATATCCACAGATGCATTTTCAGAACAAATTCCAGTATATCAGAAATAGTAAGATTAAAGAAACACTTTAAGAAACACACACACACCCTTATGTATGTGTCACACAAACATATTCTTGTCTATTGGTTTCAAACTATTGGTTTGATAATGATGAACATATGTAATTTCTGAAGTTCTCAGCTGCTGCCGTTGATCCAGAAACTATGTGCTGTAGTCAAATTGTACTTTGGATTCAGATTGTTGAATGTGGAATTCTCAATATTTTTTAAAGTTTATACTGTTTTTATTTTCTTTTTTTGAAGATTTTGAATTTCATATGGTCTTTTGTCTTATACTTATACTTATACTTATATACTTATACTATTTCTATTGGAGTATAATTGTTCCTCAGGGTTGTATTCTTTTTTATTCACCAAAATCTATGGTAGGGGTGGGCAATTAATTTCCCCCAAGGAGCCACATATGAAACTGGGACTGTTGTGGAGAGTTGCACCAATACGCTTATAAAGAGATAAAACTAATATCGAGCAGAATTGAGTTTGGATTATTGGTGGCTCCTTATTTTCAAGTGTTTATTTTGTACTCTATCAGTTCCAGGACTTGTTCCCTTTGTTTTCCCTGCCAGTCAAGTTCTACATATTCAGTGTTTCAGTTTTCCTTTCCAGATTTATTTTGGTAGTCATTTGTTTGTTTGTGTGTATTTAATTGTAATTCTTTTGTTATTTCCTTGATTAGTTTCAGTTCTGTCTTGTTTCGCTGGTGTTTCTCCCTGAAACTCTTTGATTGCTTCACGTGTATTTAAAGCCTTGGTCTTCCTTCAATGTTTGAATGTGTGGTGTCAGTTTGATGTCCCTAGTGTCTGTCAGTTCATGTTTTGTAAGTTATTGAAATTTAATAAACTTTTATTATTGTTTTACATTGTTTTTTCCTTCTCGTGGACTCCTACTTTAATAAAACGGTCAGTTTTGCATTTACTTGCTTTTCCTGTTAGTCCTGCATTTGGATTCTCTTTCTTGCTGAACCTTAGGAGACTTTATCAATTCTGGAGTTTTGACATGCTTTCCTCTGTTATTGTATGTGGACTGTCCATCTCCACCCTTAAGACTTTATGCAGCCTTCAGGTCTCACCCTCAATTGAGTGTTTAGCCCAACAGAGCAAAGTGTTCATGAGTAGATGCTTAATGTCTGTCAGGCTATGGATGAAATATACATTTACTTTTTTCTCGAAATAGCTGTTTGCTTTTTCCATTCATGAAGGCATTTCTAGAGTGTTTTTTTTACTTGGTTAGATGTTGTTAAATTCAGTTTTTTTCAATTCAGTTCAGTCTTAATTACGCATCACCTAACTACAACAACAGTGTCCTCAGAATGGTTTATATTGAAAGGTAAAGACCCTACAACAATTCAAAGAAAACAGAGAAAACCCCAACAATCTTATGACCCCATATGAGCAATTGCTTTGGCACTTTGGCGACAGTGGGAAGAAAAAACTCCCTTTAAGCAGGAAGAAACCTCCAGCAGAACCAGGCTCAGGGAGACGCAGCCATCTGCCACCACCGGTTCGGGTGAGGGATAGAAAGCAGGACAAAGACACTGTGTGAAAGAGAGACAGGGATTGATAATAATTAGCAACTGAATGTGGAGAGGTTTATAAACACATTATTATGCTGCAATAGGCCTAGGCTGCTGGGGGATCCCCATGATGCATTGAGTGTTTCTTCTTCAGTTACTTCACTCAGGAAGGGAGGATTCAGGGTCACCTGGTCCAGCCCCAACTATATGCTTTAGCAAAAAGGTAAGTTTTAAGCCTAATCTTGAAATTAGAGCTAGTGTCTGTCTCCCGAATCCAAACTGAAAGCTGGTTCCACAGAAGAGGTGCCTAAAAACTGAAGGCTCTGCCTCCCATTCTACTTTTAAATACTCTAGGAACAACAAGTAAGCCTGCAGTACGAGAGCGAAGTGCTCTAATTTTCGATTAACTGAAGGCTTTTCAAGGAGTTTTTAGGACATCCTGATAATAATGAATTACAGTAGTCCAGCCTAGAAGTACTAAATGCATGAACTAGTTTTTCAGAATCATTCTAAAACAGGATATTTCTAATTTTAGAGATGTTGCACAAATGAAAGAAAGCAGTCGTACATATTTGTTTAATATGTGCACTGAAGGACATGTCCAGGTCAAAAATTACTTCAAGGTTCCTCACAGTGTTACTGAAGGCCAAGGTAATGCCTTGAGGCTGTCAAGGTCTTTATGTCTTTAAGACATTCCTTTAGTTTAACTAATTGGTGTGTGTTATCATGTGTTTTGATGGATAGATAAATTTGGGTGTCATCTGCATAGCAGTGAAAATGTATGCTATGCCTTCTCATGATACTGCCTGTAAACATAATTGGTAACCTTAGTGTGTCAGCCTGGCTACAGTACTAAAGAGAAACCTAGGGTTGTTCATATTTTTTTCTATCAGTCATGAATAGTAAGATGTTCTAGATGTTTTCGTAAAGCAGCAAACTATTTTTTTCAGGCTAAATAATGAACTTCTAAATTAGTGAGATGCCATTTCCTCTCCAGCTTACAGATCATCTGCTTTAAGGTGCACGTTTAAGAGTTCTGCTTGCAGCTAAACATGTCACTCCTGATCTAGTTGGGGAGGGGAACAGAGAAAAATTCAGAGTCCCACATTTTTTTGGCAAAGTTGCACACTTATTAAATATTAATTTTAGTGCTCTCCAACTGGCATAACCAAGTGTCATTAGTGTTGCCAAGCGTGGAAAACAGTTAGAAACATAAATGGGTTAGTGGTGGACCGGGCTTTCTGTTTAGAGCTACGCTTCCTCATCGATCGTGGTTCAAGAGTAGGCAGTTTGTCTCATAATCAGAAGGTTGCCGGTTTGAGCCCCGTCTCCGACAGTCTCGGTCGTTGTGTCCTTGGGCAAGACACTCCACCCGTTGCCCACTGGTGGTGGTCAGAGGGCCCGGTGGTGCCAGTGTCCGACAGTCTTATCTCTGTCAGTGCGCCCCACGGCAGCTGTGGCTACAATAGCTTGCCATCACCAGTGTGTGAATGGGTGGATGACTGAATGTAGTGTAAAGCGTTTTGGGGTCCTTAGGCACTAAGTAAAGTGCCATTTACCATTCATCAACATCACGTGAGCAGCACCCAGAACATAAAGATTACACTATGAAAAAAGATGTTATGTATAAGTTTTTAATTAAATTGGCTAAACAGATGATGTCTGTAATTCCCAAGCAGTTAATGTACTATTTTTTTGCTAATCACCTTGAATTAAAGTTTTAATTGAAGTCTGCACTTCAATCACATTTTGTTTAATTTAAAGTCCATTTAAAATGTGTACTAGAGCCAAATCTATTAAAAAAGCTGTCTGTCCACCAAATTATGAACCTAATAATAATGGGGAAAAAAGGAAATGTAAAAAATTAGAAAAGTAATTTAGCTTGTAAACAAACTCTAAAAATACCTCAGCCTCTGTTTGTTCTGTCAACATTAATCGCAAAACATCATGCCGCTGGTCTAATTTGTTACTATGTGATATGCATTGTACTGAGCTGCACAATGATCTGTATTTTAATTTCCCAGACATATAGGCACAAATTGTACACAGCTGAATATCCCCATTCTATCTGTAATGCGTCTATACATCTCATTTTAAGAAAAGCACTTTCTAAGCTGCATAGACATGAATAATTTTGTTTTCAATGTCGAGTACAAACTGAAACCAGGGTAAAACTGCTGTATAATTTCACACTTCTTTTTGCCTTTACTTGATAGCATAGAGAAGAGAGGACAGGAAAGCGGGGAGAGAAAGTGAGGGAAGACAAACAGCAAAGGACCTCAGGTCAGAGTTAAATCCAGGCCGCTGCATTGAGCCTTACAGCATATGGTCGCCTCCTCACCCTGTGAGCTAAACTGGCAGCCTAAAGTTCATATTTCTGAATCAATTCTTGTTTCTTTAATGAAAGTAGGCTATATTTGAAAGTAAATGTTGTCCAATGTAGTTCTGCTGCCAAGTGAGTGATATTTTTATATGACTTTGTTCCAATATCATTTCTCCAATGCAAATACCAGCCCACTATTGTTGCCATTAAGATGACTAATGTGACTTGTTTGCGATTCTGCAGCTGGGAAGTATCCAGCTACAATCACAAATGGATGCAGTTGTCACTAATTGTAACAGCAGTCACTGCTTCATTTAATTCACCCATACATGTAGGATGAGTGAGTGTTTACAGGATGAGCTAAGTCTAAGAACAAGAAAATATTCGTTATTTCACAAATGACTACAAAAGCAGACGTCATTATAGGGCAAAAAATTCAAAACTGCCATGCTCGTGGATTTGGTTCTAAGAATTGGCACAAGAAGCTGATCTGAGACTTGAATCGGGATCTGTATTAATGATGGACTGTAAATAATTAATCCTTCCCATTTATGAACTTAATTATTATTTATCTACAAAGATCTATGGCATATCACGTTTTACAGCATACTTTGTTGAACAGACAGACAGACATTAACATACAGCAGTTAGGTATTTATCAGTCAATCATCCTAGCAAAAAAACAAAAGACATTCCTGTAGTTTAACTAATTGGTGTGTGTTATCTGGCTTCATGGACAGATAGAGCTGGGTGTCATCTGCATAGCAGTGAAAATGTGAATATGTCTTCTGATGATACTGCCTAAGGCATAGGTGTCAAACTCTGGCCCGTGGGCCAAATTTGGCCCGCAGCCTAATTACATTTGGCCCGCAAAGCCATACCAAATTACTATTAGAGCTGGCCTACTTGTATTATACAGCTAATATATATATTGTTTAGTATTAAGCTTTGCTTGTTCCATATTCAGTTTTTCAGCAAAACTTATTTGAGTCCATAAGAAAAGATTCATTCTTATATCTGGAGGAATAAATATATTTCAATAAATATTAACGTTAGCCCGCGACTTTGTTCCAGTTTTGAATTTTGGCCCACTGTGTATTTGAGTTTGACACCCCTGGTCTAAGGGAAGCATGTATAATGTGAACAGAATTGGTCCTAGCACTGAGCCCTGTGGAACTCCATAATTAACCTCAGTGTATGAAGAGGACTCTCCATTTACAGGAACAAATTGGAGTCTATTAGATAAATATGATACAAACCACTGTGGTGCAGTATCTGTAATACCTGCAGCATGCTCTAATCACTCTAATAGGATATTATGGTCAACAGCATCCAACGCTGCACTGAGGTCAAGCAGGACAAGCACAGAGATGAGTCCACTGTCAGCGGCCATAAGAAGATCATTTGTAACCTTCACTAAAGCTGTGATGAGCTCTGAAACCTGACTGAAATTCTTCAAGTAAACCATTCCTCTGCAGATGATCTGTTAGCTGTTTGACAACTACTCTTTCAGGAATTTTTGATATGAAAGGAAGGTTGGAGATTGGCCTATAATTAGCTAAGACTGCTGGGTCTAGAGATGGCTTTTTAAGTAATGGCTAAACTGCTGCCATCTTGAAGGCCTGTGGTGTGTTCACATCTTCTAGTAGACTCAATCTTGGATTGGGATGATGATATCTCCCTCCTGACCTGAGGTCCTGGTACCCCTTGCTGTAGCATTTCTGTTGTTCCTCATCAATCATCAAGAAACATCTAGCAGAACCAGGTCTCAGGGAGGGGCAGTCATCTGGTGCAAAACATGCAAATGCCACGTAGAAAGTCCCCAGCTGGTCAGTGGATTTAAACCCAGGCCCTTTTTTCTATGGGGTGCTTTGTCTTTGTCTTTTTTTATTTTGCTAACATTGTCACGGTCCGGGGCAGCGGCCGTGTGGAGAGTGGAAGGAGGACTCAAAGTGCAGCACTTATTCAGGTGTGAGGGTGATTTATTGATGATAACAAACATAAAGAGGAGATGGCAAAACAGAACTACGGATGAACTAAACTGAGTGAAACTACACAAAGGAGTGGCAAACCTGAACACGAAGGGAGAACAGCAGGGAGAGCACGCAGAGGATTTCACAGGGTAGATGCAGAGTACGCAGGGTAACACAGAGGATGAACACAGACGACGTGACGAGGAGCAGAGGAAATCACACACTATAAATACACAAAGACACTGGGAAATCACACACAGGTGGGGGAAACAGCTGGACCTGATTAACCTGATGAGACAGGGGAACACTAACACCAGGGACCAACAGAGGGAGCACAAACCCAGAACCCAGTGTCTAAAATCCCAAACACAAACCATCCCAAAACAGCCATGAATAATAATGAAAGTAATAACAATAAGTACATAAACATAAAGTCACTGAGTCATGGTCGCAGGACCATGACAAACATAATGCTTTATACAAAAAAAAAAACATAAAACAAACAGGGGCACAAAACAAAGAAAGCCAGTAGTATTGTTTGTTTGAATGGTTTTATGGGTGGAAAACAAAATAACTGCAATCTAAAATGTGGTGTCTGTACTCTCGCAGCTTTGAGGCACAAATCTCTGCCCCTGGGATCTCAGGTGAACCAGGCAATGAGTCCATAAAGTGCAGTTAAAGCATGCTAAAATCATTTCTTTTTATGAAAATTGCCTCAAACTCAAATCTGCTCTTACAAGGACAGCCACAGCATTACACTCACAAATGGATATATATACACAGCCCTGAGTCACAGTCAGTCCACTTTGGAACCTCAAGTGGACTACCAAGGAGACTGGGTCATGTGTAGGGTGATAAATCTCTGGGATGACACCTCTCTTTGGCAATGAGCTGTGCAATCACAGGCATTTAGTTAGGATGGTGACACTGACAGAAGACAAAACTGTGGGTTTATAGAGAGCTGTCAGGGGTATCTTTGAGTGACATGTGGGTTATCGTTGTAATGCCCACACTACATCCTAAGTATGTATTTCCCATGAACCTCAAAGGTGGACTGCAAGGTTACCAAATGATAGCAAGATAGTAGAGAGGAAAGGTGAGAAATGTATCTGTGCATGGGGCCAGCTGTGGAAAAAGTCTGTGACAAAAGGTGGATGGGTGATCATAGCAAAAACCAATGCAGTGCTTCATTACCTACTTAACCTTATTGCCATGCATTCTTCTATTCTGCTTTACTGTGTCTGAATTAATTTGCTTTGGATTTTTCTGACTGTCCCCATGTCTTCACCTGGCTGCCAGCCAGAACAGAGAAGAGCCAACAAAAACAAAAATGGGCAGAGGTAAATCACAAGAGAATAGGAAGAGATAGGGTCCTTCTTGGATGTAGACAGTCATTTGCCCCGGAGTGATCTGTGGATTAGGGGCCAAGGCCTAGCTGCCCGATCTAAATTGCTCCACATACTGAAAAGATTAAGCTACAAATGAATGGGCCAACTGAGCTGATAGTCAGGCCTAAGCTCCAGTGGCGGCAGTAGGAGGCTATATTTTGATGCAAGTTTTGATGGGAGATTAACACAAAGAAGAATGTTTTTTCTCACAGAAGAAAACACAAATAGGACTGTCCCAATTATATCCTCATCAGTGGCATTGATTTAACATTAATAATATCATCTATTATCAAAATAGGTCTTTGTTTAGCTTGACAACAACGTTTTTAAACTTGGAAATGTCAAATTGTGTCCAGTTTTTGAATTATTGTGGTTTAGTCACAATGCAGATAGATAAATACTCATACACTCTTTCTTTGTGCAACCAAGATGCCTCTTTGGCCAGCTTTCCCTGTGCTGCATCGTTTGTCCAGTGTCCTGACAACTGCTGGATTACATCTGGTTCAGTCATTCGTGCGCTTCAAAACATTTAGGAGGTTCCCCAAACTTCTTTTCCAATGTTTACATCTAATTTTAGCATTTATCTCAAAAACATAAATGTGCACAGACCACCTTAGCATTTAAAAGGTTTTATTATTCAATTGCATTCACTATATCTATTTCTTCTTTAATATAATTAACTTAGGGCAACAATGCAATCAAGTAAAGGCAACAATTTTTCTGTAATCTTTTCCAGAGCAACTATTATAAAACATGAGCAGATATTATTTTGATACTTTTTTTAAGAAACATTTTTATACAGCAAAGAGGGGGAAAAAAGGGAAACAAAAAACCCCCCAGACAAATAAATGCACGTATATACATCTGCACATACATACATACATAAATACTATAGTATTTGGTGTATTCGGGAGACTGTGGCTCAGGGGGTTGGGAAGCGTATTTGTAACCGGAAGGTCGCCGGTTCAATCCCCGGGCTCTCTGGGGTCGTTGGGTCCTTGGCCAAGACACTTTACCCTACCGCCTACTGGTGTTGGCCAGAGGGGCCGATGGTGCGATATGGCAGCCTCGCTTCTGTCAGTCTGCCCCAGGGCAGCTGTGGCTACAACCGTAGCTTGCCTCCACCAGTGTGTGAGAGTGAATGAATAGTGGCATTGTAAAGTGCTTTGGGTGCCTTGAAAAGCGCTATATAAATCCAATCCATTATTATTATTATTGCAAGTTCTGTGCATTAAAGAATGCTGCCACAGTTTGTAAAGCCCAGCCATTTTCTCTAATGTCTCCTTTCCAAGTCCCCCTAACATCAGATTGATGTTTCAAAAAACCCATAGCAGATATTCTTGTTAACACATGTGCATCTCATTTTTTAGATTTCTGAACAGCTTATTTTCTTCTTCTTGTTAGGGGAGGAATAGTGGATATAGTATGCAAAGGATGCTGACTGTGGAGCTGCCAGGTTAGAGTAGTAGTGAAGAAGGACATGCAAAGGGTTGGGGTGACAGAATAGGTTGCAAGAAATAGGGTGGAGATGGAGGAAGATCCAATGTGGGAACCCTCTTAAAGGGGACTGCTGAAAGAAGAAGAGGAAGAAGAATGTAATGTAATAAAGAACGTGTAGAACCCAAAACGTGTTGCTTCTTCTTGTTGTGTAATGATATCCAATAGAAGGATCAAGACAAAGTAGAGTGGCATACTTTACAAATAAATGTTCATACACTGAGTGGATTAGGATGCTCTGGGTTAATTTAATAACTGCTGAACCAGCTACAGCAGCTAGAGCTTATGGGATGAGGTTTAAAAAACCCCATCTCATAGTAATAGAGATCTTTTACAACCATCAGGGGAAATTACTGCCAATTTCTTGGTGGTCCATGTAATTAACCCATGTCAGCTTTCTTAGACTCACAAAAGATGGAAAATAAACCCCGTGTAGACCCTAACCTTTCAATCTGGTGTCACATAAAGTGAAAGGGGGCTATTTAAAGGTGGACAGCATCCCTAATTTTTCCATGACAAAGCTGCTTTAAAATAATTTACTTCTAACAGTGAAGGAGAAAATTATTTTTTCTATTGATGAAAAAGTTTGTCTATAGATGGGAATTCATTATCTTCTCATGCTCTGGGAGGCTCAAGAGGGTGGATGTTTGTTGTTAATGGAGTCAAGCCTAAGTTAAAGTCTCCCCACTCACATCTTTTTGTGTATGAGTAGAGAATTGTCTTACTCCTTGTTCGAGCTCCTCACTAGAGGAAAGAGTACTGGTCATACTCGAACTCATTGAATGAAATGCCAATTGAAATTCTCTAATTTCAATAGCCTGAGTAACAGCACAGGCCAGTTAAGTGTAAGGACAGACTACACTTTCTACCTGATCTGAGCTGAGCTGAAAAGCGACCACGTTTGATGATGACACGTTTGCCCAAAGACAACTGCATGCAAAATCATTGCCTAGAACAGGAGTGTACCACTCCAGGCCTCAAGTGCCGGTGTCCTGCAGGTTTTAGATCTCACCCTGGGTCAACACACCTGAATCAAATGATTAGTTCATTACCAGGCCTCTGGAGAACTTCAAGACATGTTGAGGAGATAATTTAGCCATTTAAATCAGCTGTGTTGGATCAAGGACACATCTAAAACCTGGGGGACACCCTCGAGCCCTCGAGGCCTGGAGTTGGACACCCCTGGCCTAGAATGAGGTCAACACCCACTACAGACAATGCAGGCTGAAATCCCCACAAAATAAAAGAATCTGCTTCCAGTTTGTATTCTGGAAGCAAACACCATCTCTACTTTCAAGATCAGGCTTAAAGCATTCCCTTTTGATGAAGCACGTATTTAGGCCTGGATCCTTCCTTGTAAAGCAAGGTTTACACGATGCTTTACAAGATTTCGGGTGATCCCTGAAGCTAGCTTATTGTGTGGTAGTGACTATTCAAAACATTTGTGTTAAATGTTTGAGTCAAATGTCCCCATGTTATTACTCAGTTATTTAGCACTAAATGGCTGAGTTGTTGTGTCTGCATTGCAACCACAGTTTATGAAAGCAGCATGCTAACCAAGCTTGCTAGTATTAACTGATAAAGTAGCAGTCCACCCTTTTACCTATGTAAGGTTTCACTCACACAGGGCCAGAGCCCCACAGTTGTGGTGTTGTGCCAAAAACCTCCTTGTGCTAGAAGATTTGTTGCAGTCATCTGTAACTTTCATGAAGATGCTAACTTGTCTGCAGAAACTCACCAGCTACTCTCCAAGTGGTAGGCAATAATCTTCTGATGGAAAAACTAAATGCTGTAACCTATCTCTGATCCACTGTTTTAAAAGCTGAGCTAATGCCATTAAACAGCAAACACCAGTATCTGCAGCCATCATAATCTCATTTTCAATTTTAAACTTTTAATTCAATTCATTTTACGATAAAATGATTGAAATTGATTAAAAATGTTATGCACATCTTTTTTTTTTTTTAAACAGATACAAGACCTTTCCCTATCCCATTACCAGGGGTACACTGACCAGTCACTAGACCTGTATGAATTGGAAATCACAATAACTCTTAGCAACTTTCAGAAACCCCACACAATTTGTTGGGGAATACCTATTTTTGATTTTTTGATTGCATGATGTTCCTGGGACAGAGTGAGATGGAGGCAGATAATCCACTGTGACAACACCTAAAGGGACCAGTCGAAAGAAGAAGATGGTGATCATCTAGAAGGAAACACGAATAAAAAAGGCCCTCAGATTTTTATGTAAATTTTGTTTTGTCATTTCATTGAGCAAGTTAAGAGCTGGAATACAAACTAACAAACACTGCATTTTCTTTAAATGGGATTGTGTGGGCAGCACGGTGGCACGGTGGTTAGCACTGTTGCCGCACAGCAAGAAGGTCCTGAGTTCAGTTCCAACATCAGGCCGGGGTCTTTCTGTGTGGAGTTTGCATGTTCTCCCTGTGTTTGCGTGGCTTCCTCCCACCGTCCAAAGACATGCAGCTTGTGGGGATAGGTTAATTGGAAAATCCAAATTGTCACAATGTGCGAATGAATGTGAGTGCGAATGGTTGTCTGTCCCTGTGTGTTGGCCCTGCGACAGACTGGCGACCTGTCCTGTCCTCTCACCCTATGACAGCTGGGATAGGCTCCAGCGCCCCCCGCGACCCTGAAAAGGATAAGCGAAAGCGAATGGATGGATGAATGGATGGGATTGTGACTATGGCAGGGGTAGGCCTTACCTTCACTGTTTCAGTGAAGGGAGAGTTTTACTCGCTCTGTAACAGATACAGACTGAGGGAGGAGTAGCGGAATAAGAGAGAAATAAAAGTCTGCAAAAGCAACATGGTCTGCAGTCTCTGCAACTCCCCTCCCCACCATGTCTATTGAATTGTGAATCATTTTCTCAATGGAGCAGATGGAGCAGGACAGATGTTCCACTAGAGTATGGGAGTGCTTATTTGCCTGTGCGTGTCTGAGTGGAACACTGAAGGAGACATAGTGAATAAATTGAATCTGCAAGGAAAGTGGACCAAGGGGGGGAAAGATAATAAAAGGAAACAAGAGCATTTTAAGACCCCCGGTATAGATAACCTGCTAGCTCATGTTGGTGTAGTTCATTAAATGATCAGTAGGAGATCTAGTGCAAATTCTCCAAAAGAAATATAGATAATTGTGGTTGAAAGCACATTTATACAATAAATGCTACTTTAATTTTATAGCTATGGGTTTGTAGATTAAGATTGCACATATATGACCTAATAAATGTCATTTATAGAACAACTGATATAAACATGTTACCAGTTCATATGTGATAGATTACTATTTAAATGGCTCTTAACTATTTTTACTGAGCACTACAAAGCACTTTAAACACTACATGCCACATTCATCCACTCATACCACACAAATTCATGCAGCACTTTAATTCCATGCCTTTAATTGCTTTTTCACTATACGCCCAGACGATTATAATGGATACACTGGGTGCAATTTAGGAACACTGGAAGCCTGCAGACTGGAAGAGCTAGGGATCACACTGCTGACCTTCATTAGCAGTATTAGTAGATTACTAAATGGCCCGTTCTATCACCTGAGCCCTAATTTGCATGTAAATAACATGAAATGCTAGCTAAAGTCACTCAAATTTATGTGGGTTTTTTTTTATTTCAGTCTACTGTTATTTGTTATCTTCTTTGTGTATTTGAATGTGAAAATGGCATTGAAAAGATAAGTTGCTTTTTTTAAATGAAAAAAAAGAAACCACCCAACAAGCTAGAAAAATGCTGTTAATGGTAAACAAATAATAGTTCAATAATAAAACATTCAGTCATATGAAAGTACTGCTAATGTGCAGAATATACTATTAAATCTCTGCCAGAAAGCACAATTTTGGAAGAGAGAGTAATTATTTGACCTCAAGTAAGCTGTTGCATTCTAAGGAGAGTTTACAGCAACTAAGTGTAGACTGCTTGAATGGGAAATATTATCTTTTTTATTGTTGGGGTTTTTTTTTTGTTGTTGTTAATTTTTACACAGTGTATTACGTTCGTTACAAGGCAGCAACAAAGGCTGAATCTTTTCATTCAAAAAAAGTTACTGAAACCAGCAGCGGGCGGAAATGTGAGACGCCGCAACAGCAGCACCATGGCCAGCGCCTGGCCGAGGCAGTGACAGCGGATCCTTGCTCCATTTTGGATGCAAACGGTGTTTTACAGGAAAAGCGGAAAGGGGAGATATGTGGTGGCCAAGCGCTCTCTTTGAATAAAATACACCTGCGTCGGCTGCCCTGATCTCAGCCTCCCACTGCCGCTGTCGGGCTTGCGACTCAGAAAAAGTAACAAAGAAAAAAAATGATTCTATGTCAAAACGTATTTCCTCACTCGATGTCATGTTGCAAACCAAAATAAGATAAGTCATTTCAGTAAAAATCCGTTTGTTTGTTTTTTTATTCAAGCAGGCAAAGTTAAGCTAGCTTGCGCTCATAAAGTCTACAATAAATGTAGCAGCTGTGATAAGACAGATAAAAAGGAAAACTGAATATTGAAAATGTCGATAATAATTCGCCTTTAGGCGTGTATCAGCTAAAAGTACGAGCTGTGTCTACTCTGTGCTAACTTAACTAAAGCCTACTCATGAAATGATGCGTCTAACCACACTGGAAGGTGTTACAGTAATCCGTTACTTCTCCGCCTCGCCTCTAACATCTCTACGTTTGCTGCTTTGTCTGCGCATCCTTGTGGGTTCTCCCGTCGCAGTGTCGGTGCTACGCCTCTCAGCCATTGGCCTCAGAGACCATCCGTCTTCCCTTCACAACAATAGACCCCTGCTCGCTCGCTCGCACGCACGCACGCGCGCCTTCTGCTCACGCGCAGACACAAAAAGCGCGCAGTGCTTTCGAGGAGCGACGGTGAAATGTTTAAACTGCGGTTTGCCGATTCTTTCTTTCTTTCTAGCTTCACGTCGGCGAGGAGCGCAGGGAAGCCTCTGCGATGCGCTCAACGGGGGACACGTCGGAGTTGAAATAAGGGAAACATTGGGGCTTGGGTAAGAAAACCGGAAAGCGGTTGGTTGGGGCTATTTTTTTTTATTTTTTTTTACGAGGATGACTGACTGGTGACAAAGAATACGGGGAGCCCCTCTGGCTTCGGTTGACACCCGCTATATAACTTTACGGAAGACATTTTTGTGGGGACCGGTGTGCTCTTACTTGGACAGACAAAGATTTTTTTCTTCCATCATTATTATTATTTTTGGAAGGGGAACCATGCCTGTCCGGAGGGGTCATGTTGCGCCACAAAACACATTTTTGGGAGTAATTATTCGGAAATTCGAAGGACAAAGTAAGTAGATTTCCTGGGTGTCAGGTACTGTGTGGGTGCACTGTGCTGTGCTGCTTGTCTTTTGTGTCTGTCCCGCTGCTCCTCGAGATCAGTTATTGTTAGGAATAGGCCTTTTATACACCAGCAAGGCTTTGGATGGCTAACCCTGTGATGTTAATGCCAGAAGTCCATGAAACTCATTATGAGTCAATTACCATACTGTGTTATCGCGCACCAGGTTTGTTTAGTTCTGGTGTCCTTCTCATTTTCTCCTGCTCCGGTGGGAAATGTAGTTTAAAATGCTGCATGTGATATACACGGATTAAAGGATTAACGTAATTAATTACAGATTATATCCCCCATATATGAATTTAGCTAATTACGCTTTTAAAAATGGGTTTCAGTTATGCCTCAAATCTGGTTTTTACAACTCAAAAATGTGCATCAGTTGTCTCTCCACATTGTTGTTTTAAAAAAATGTCAAATTTAACGCCACCTCGTTAATAGAAAGTGGAGTATTTAAGCCTACTAAGGATTTACTGAACATGCTTATTGTCTAGAGCAATCCCACCTACATGTGAAGTTTCATAATTTTATTCAGTCAGCTGAATAGCATTCAGGACTGTAATTCTGGATAATCCCATACAAACCAATACACCCACTTGTATTAGTTAAATAAAACATTTGTTATACTTTTTAATATTCTTATTTATGTGCAAATAGTTTAAAATTACATCTAGAAACACGGTAACACTCTTTCTCCCCCAATTTCTTCTCTGCCTCGTCACAGATAAGAAATTCATCATAGCCAATGCCCGGGTGCAGAACTGCGCTATTATCTACTGTAATGATGGTTTCTGCGAGATGACGGGCTTTTCCAGGCCAGATGTAATGCAGAAGCCATGCACTTGTGACTTCTTGCATGGCCAGTTCACCAGTCGGCACGCTGTGGCCCAGGTGGCCCAGGCACTGCTGGGGTCCGAGGAGCGCAAAGTGGAGATCACCTACCACCGCAAGGATGGTGAGTGTTGCAAGGTTCAGGTGACACATACAGAACTTGACATAAGGCTGCTGCAATAGTCTGACATTGAAATCCACACTGGCTGGAAAGCTGCTTATGTTTTGACTTCATGTTGTGATCCCTGTTATACCTTTCGATGTAAAGTAATTGCTTAAAATAAATACAGTTTTTAAATCTAGTGTTACAGTGTTTGAATTTGAATAGATTTTG
Organism: Haplochromis burtoni; assembly: GCF_018398535.1. Lineage (NCBI taxonomy): Eukaryota > Metazoa > Chordata > Actinopteri > Cichliformes > Cichlidae > Haplochromis > Haplochromis burtoni. The sequence goes on from NW_024582729.1 coordinate 222,977, forward strand.
TGCTGCTATCTGCAAGGAAAGCCTGTAGATGAAGAAAAAATACGTGAAGGGTGACTTGTACAACATCTGCCAGTGTAGGTACATTTAGTGTGTAATTTTTAGTTCTGAGTCAGTTCTAGCTGGAGCATTTTGCAGCAGCAAATCACTAAGTGCACCCATTTAGAACCCTGAGGGGGGAAAAGAGCAACTGTTAAAGTTTTGTCTCCCATGATGTCCAGTTTTGAAATGATGCATGCACTGAATGACTGGGAAAAGGTGTTCATTAGCCTTCGCCGGATAGGACACTCCGGGAAGGATGTAGCTCAGCTCCCTTAAGACCAATGTGAAGATAGTCAAGCGTGCGGTTTCTCTCTTTCTGTTCTTGCCATCTCTCGGTTTCTCCTCAGTTTACTGAACACATATGTCACTCTTCATTCTGCTACTTTACATTTTCCAGTGTAAGCCTCCATAGGTGTGGCAGTTGTCTGTAAATGATGGGATCTGTATCACTCATCTATGATTAAGATGATGTAGCATGCATATGCTAATTCATGACTTGACAGCTGGGATAGTTTTGATGAAATACAAAGTTAGCTCCAAAGTGAAAGTTTAACTGTTTGATTCACATCAACTGTGTTGGTTCAGGGAGAGTTCGTGTGCTGTCCTCTAATCGTGGCATATGTATTCAGATGATTAAATCTCCTTGCGTAACACTTAAGGACCAGTAAAATTGCACTGTGATTCAAACAAGGATTAATAGTTTTGTAAGAACTTTGTAGGGAGGATCCCCATGTGTGTTTTAGGAATTGTTTATTTTTTTGTCTTGAGCTCAGGGATCATTTTACAGCATTTCTTATGACTTTTAAGAGTTGGCTACAACATCAAGTAATAATACTTGTATCAATATGTAATGACCAACGACCTGTAGGGCCAGTATCTGCTTCGGAACAGAATGAGCACTGCCAGAGCCCTACAAAATGACCTCCAGCAGGTCCCTAGCATGAATGTCTCTGACCAAACAATCAGAAACAGAGTTCACGAATGTGGCCTGAGGGCCCAACATCCTCTAGTGCATCCTGTGCTCACTCCCTGACTGGCATTTGCCACAGAATATAACAATTGGCAAGTTCACAACTGGCATCTTGTATTTTCACAGTTGAGAGCAAGTTTGCTATGAGCACATGTGACAGATGTGAAAGGATCTGGAGAAACAGTGGAGAATATACGGCCTGTAACATTGTTCAGCATGACCGGTTGGGTGGTGGGTCTGTGATGGTTTAAGGAGGCATATACACGGAGAGACACACAGACCTCTACAGGTTCAGCAACAGCACCCAAACTGCCATTAGGTATCAGGATGAAGGCCTTGGACCCATTGTCAAACCCTATGCTGGTCCTGGGTTCTTCCTGGTGAACAAGAATATCTGGCTTCATATGATGAGAGTATGCAGGCAGTTCTTGGAGGATGAAGGAACTGATACCACTGACTGACCTCCACACTTACCTGACCTAATGCCAATACAACCCCTCTGGGGCATAATGTTTGGGTTCATCCAACACCGCCAGGTTGCACCTCAGATTGTCCAGGGGCTCAGGAATGCCCTAGTCCGTATCCAGTGTTGGGAAGGTTACTTTTAAAATGTATTCCATTACAGAATACAGAATACATGCCCCAAAATGTATTCTGTAACGTATTCCGTTACGTTACTCAATGACAGTAACGTATTCTGAATACTTTGGATTACTTAATATATTATCATGCTTTTTACAACAACGTGAATGTACTATTGCTGTGTGATTTATTACTATTACTGAAGGTCCGCGACTCCGAACTGTAGTAAAGGGACCTCTGACTAATACGGCGGGGTCCCTGTCGGCTCGTAGCCGAAAAATAGCTTTACTTTGTTGTGTGGGTCAACTTTTCTTGCGAGAGACAGAGAGAGGCGTTGAAAGGCTGCTCCAACGGAACTTATTGTTTTCGGAGGAAAACACGAACACGGTGTACAGTCGAGTCTTAATAGCTTACTTACAACTGGGCTCGTCAGGCACTCTTCTTGGCTGCAGTGGTTATTATTATATTTACATGCTTCCAGCTCCCGTTTTTGCTCGATGACAACTCGTACCTTTCCACTCCCCTTTTTCTCCCTCCTCGCGCTCACAGACACATAACGTGTATGGCAGTCCATTCTCCCTGCAACACGGACTACACTGCCCATGATGCTACATTCTTTAGAGCTATGCTTGTAGCATTCTGCCTGTTAGCTTAGCACAACAACAACAACGAAAAGGCGCTCTCTCACCCAGGAAACACACAGTCGCAGAGAGAGAGAGAGCGTCGCCCTGTAACCATGGCAACCGTAACGCTGCCGCCTGGAACAACAGAACGTAGCTGTCAAACAAAACCCAAACAGTCCTGACCCGCGACAATATGAAACAGGAAAGTACCGCAGTGTAATCCATTTATTTCAACAAAGTAACTGTATTCTGAATACCACCTTTTTAAACGGTAACTGTAACGGAATACAGTTACTCATATTTTGTATTTTAAATACGTAAAGGCGGTACATGTATTCCGTTACTCCACAACACTGTCCGTATCTGGATCCCCCAGAACACAATCTATCGTCTCACTGGAAGCATGCCCTAACATTGTCAGGCATGCATACAAGGATGTGGGGGCCATACAAGAGTACTATTTTGACTTGCTTCAAGAAAATCTATTCAAAATGGACAAAATCTATTGTTTATTAAACAACACTTTTTGGCTTTTGTCTGGAAAAACAAAAGCTAAAAAGACTGTCTTCAATTACATTATACTTTGAATGGGACCATACTTTAACATCCAAAGGAGTCTTTGCAGATGTTTAAGTTTCAAAAATACTTTTTAAATGTGCACTGGAGAGACCATAGGGCAGTTTTTAACTTTGCCTCAGGTCATCTTCAATGAGGCAGTTTCCAATTAACATGCCTGCACTTCTCGAGTTTGTTTACACATTTAAGTTGATCTTGCGTTTCTGTGAAAAGCTTTGGACTTCAGGCGCTGTAGTTGAAATCCTCAAATTGATTGTACTTTTGCAGTTTTCAGCCATTTGTTCCCATGTATTCAAATTCAAAAATGGGGGGGGGGGGGGGGCCTTTATTTGTAATAAATGCAGCTTTTACAAAATGGTGTTATATCTCTGCTTTTGAAATGACATTTTTTTCAGGGACAGTGAAACAGCATCCTGTCAGGAGGATTTGTTTTGACGCTGATGTGTAATCGGCGCTGTGGTTCAATCAGGATGACGCATGCTTCAAAGACTGAGCTTTTTTTTGTTTGTTTGTGTGAGTATGATTGTGTATGTAATGTATAAGAAAATCCAGACCAAAAGAAGGTGATGTAGATTAGGTCAAAAGCAGCTTATGGAGTAGTCACAAAGACATAGATGTTTGTGGTCAGAGGTTAAAAGAAAGTGATAAAGATAGAGAAAAATTCTTGAGGGAATAGGCAGAGAGGAGATGTCAGCCCATGTTTTTAAGCAAAGTGTTGTGCTACAGCCTGAACCTGTAACACCTTTCAATATAAAATCTAGCTTTGTGTTATATTGGCCTTGCTGAGCTTTTTGTAAATGTTGCATCAGTAATGCTACATTTTCCCTTTGCTTATCTAAATGGTTTTGTTCTATATTATATTTATAATTATATTTTACATTCTGAAACCATAAAGTCCATTTCAGTTATTTGATTGATTGCATGAGAACTTTATTTTTGTGTCAGAGAATTTCTGCACCCTTTTTGTGTAATAAATGTGAGTTATTGAACACCTAGCATGAACTACATAGAGCAGGGGTGTTGAACTCCAGGCCTCGAGGGGCAGTGTCCTGCAGGTTTTAGATAACACCCAGGGTCAACACACCTGAATCACATGATTAGTTCATTACCAGGCTTCTGGAGAACTTCAAGACATGCTGAGGAGGTCATTTAGCCATTTAAATCAGCTGTGTTGGATCAAGGACACATCTAAAACCTGCAGGACACCGGGCCTCAAGGCCTGGAGTTCGACACCTGTGACGTAGAGGATTCATAGTTAAAAGTCCTGTCTTCCTTCTCTCATCCCTAACGGTCGCGGCAGATGGCTGCCCTTCCCTGAGCCTGGTTCTGCTGGAGATTTCTTCCTGTTAAAAGGGAGTTTTTCCTTCCCACCGTCACCAAAGTGCTTGCTCATAGAGGGTCATATAATTTTTGGGTTTTTCTCTCTATATATAATTGTACGGTCTGCCTTACAATATACTTTGATACTGGTCTGCATTTCACAAGTTTGCGTGAAGCTGATTTAAGTGTATATTTTTTAGCCTATATTTTCACTACAGTGGATCAGAGTCGGTCCTCCTGTGCTTAGTGTAGCTGTAACACTAGCTGAACACGAGTTCAGCCAGAACGAGCTTCCCTGCCATCAGCAATATGACTTACATTATTGTTGCCACTGTCACCAAAATTAGCTGGGGTGTGATTAACAAACTGCCAATATTTTGAGTTGTCTGTCCGTCCAGACGTTTGCCAGTTGGAAAGATTTTATGAGACAGCCACACTATTCACTATTCTACTCTTCTTTGCATGTCCATTGTGGCACATTTTAAATTGGTAACATTCTTTCATAATGGAATTTTCTTTTAATACTTAAAGGATTAAAGTAACTGACCATTAGGAGTCTAATGCTCCTCTAGGCCAGTTTGTCAGCTAAGACAAGCTGGACGTTCAGCGTCCATTGATCTGCTGGGCAAACAGTATTAACGATTACACAAATACCTGCATGTTGCATTGATCTCTGAAAACAGTGTATTGGAGAGTGCAAATCAGTCGTGGCCAAACATCCGCCCTCTGTTAGCCCATCCACAGGAGATCTAAACTGAAATTGGACAGTTTGTTAATAATAACAATGTTCATTGGATTTAGACTGTTGGGCCCTACAGCAAGGGAAATGCCTTATTACTATTCTGTATCCTGGTTCCTAATTACCACAGTGTTTTCCTCTTACCTGAGTCAGAGTTTCTCCAGGGAAGGTCATACACCTGTTTCAACTTGGCAGACTGCTGTTAAACATGCTGCTTGTATTAGGATAAGCAAGTATGGGTACATGTATTCATACATGTAAATCATCTTTTCTTTTGATTTTATATAAATATATTTTTAGCTTTTTATGTAATCTGGTATGTTTGCAGATATGTTTAACCATTTATAATCTTTGACTGCAAAACATTCTTGTGATCACACTGTTAATACAAATGTGCTGAAGCAGGCAGCTCCATTTGTAAAAAATACACATATTATTGTGTCTTTACACAATAATATGTCTTTGATACAGTCTAGCAATGGATAAAGTCATGTAACTGAAGCACGGTTGTTTGTCAGTGATGGACAACAATTAGAATTTCTTTTAAAAAAATGCACCAGCTGTCTTGAGTGGTGCTGCAGTGAAAAAAATCCAGAAAAATCAGGTTTAGCAACTCCCAGATTTATACATTTATGAGAATAGATTTAGATGTAACAGCCAGCAATCAGAGAACCTTCAGCCTCTGTCTCTATTGTCTTCTGTATTAGGATTTTAGGAGAAATGTCATTGCAGCAGATCTCATTGTGGTGCTCTGTAGGAGTTTCCTCAAGCCAATCTTCTTTTTAATCCCAGGATCCTAGGTCGATATAAGCACATTGCCCAATGCCCTTTACAGTCCATGAAGGAGATTCTGCTCATCAGCACAATCTCTGGCACATTGTTAATGCTTTATGATTTGTGCATTCACTGGACCACTGGTCCTTTTTTCTTTCAGTGCATCTGACTTCTGTCATTAAAGTGGAAATTGTTTCCAACTGCTGGGGAAAGTAATTGTAAATAGTGTGTTGAAGATACGCAGTAGTAATACAAAATATGTATTCGGTAATGTATTTCATGAGTTTAATATGTAATGTGTGTTAAATACAGACAATTCACGCAAAATAGTTAAAAGATTGAAAGGAATTGGCCAATAATGGTTCTGACAATTATTTTGACAATGGTACAAAGAGTCTTGCACTTTAATCTTTTAAGGAATACAGATGCAGGGCTCATTCTTCTCTGGCAGGATTTTGTTAAATATAGTTGCATGGCCCATTTAAATGGTAATGCTACAAAATTGTCTTTGGAACATCTGTTGCCACCTGAAACACAAGCATATAGTAAAACAGTTCCTGTTTTAAAAGACTACCTGTTTCAGCTCTGGCATTGAACAATGCACCACAGGAGGTAGCTACAGCTGATGTTCCTGTCAGCACTCATTATTACTCTGCAGGCTGATATTTGCTAATGAATGTATCCAGTGTATAAATAAATTACCAGAGTTAAAGATTAAGTATTTAAATGTTAGTGTCTTAATGACAGTTTCAAAAAAAAGTCAGAGTAAATATAAACAGTTCTAATCTCAGCAGCACATATTTACTCAGCAACACTCGCTCTATTTGCGTCTCTGTTCCAAGCATTTGCAGCGCCTTGCTTCCCATGCTAAAAATGCCGACTCTCGGGGTCCTTTGTGTATCTAGAAATCCATAAGCTCAGCACATGCTAACAGCTCTCATTTGTAAATAGCAAATGAGAGTGAAAATGTCACACTCTAAATAGATTAAAGCTGGTTGTGCTTCAGTGATGCTCGCTGAGATTAGAGCTTTTCCAACCTTCAAATGCCATGGATAAATGTGGGAACTTTAGATTGTGATGAACATTTGTTGTCGTTGCTTAAAAAGCCATAATCTGAACAAAATAGGTGACGTTATAAAGTTCAAGTCATAGTTATTTTCAGTCTGTTATTCGTGTTGGGTCAGATTTGCTAACAATCTGTCCAAACTTTGCAGACAGAATTATTTTAGGACCTGCTAAAACTTTTAGTATTTAGCATTGGTAGAAACTACATTTTAAATTATGCTTTTAGAATGTTTAATGGATATTTTTAGTGCTATCGTGGATCTGAATGTTATTCATAAATGGAGTGTTAAAAGTGGGTCTTTTCTTTTCTTTCCTTTTGGCTTTTAAAGGCTCAGTTACAAAACTAATGTTGTTTCTGAGACCTTATCTGATCAATAGTACACATCTGAGATGTGCCTAATAGTTAGTATTTCCTAATTGGTTGATTGCATTCTGGCTTGGTGCATGTGAGTGAATATATATTATTGTGTGTAAGTGATTGTGTGAACATAGCTGTGAGTGCAAGATCAGCTGTATATCTTTTCTCAGCAGTAATACATATACAATACATATACTATGGCAAGGCATGTAAAAGGGGAAAAAGTTGTTCTGCAAGTTTTATGAACAAAGCACAGTAACATTAACGTCAGGCGGATATATATTGTTCTGTCTGCATCTTCAGGTCATACTTCTAGGGCTTGGGACAGAATCTAGTACTTTTTAGGGAATTAACTGAATTAGTACAGAGGACAGATTCACACTAAATCGATTGGTGCCAAATTTTGGTACAAGAGCCCATCTGGATTAGACGGTTGTTGCCTTTGCAAATCATGGTGTCCAGAAGTGGTTACAACAGCTGGTGCTGTGTGCGTTTGTGTCTCAGTTTCATGTGCAGCTGCCTCTTGTTGATTCAAGTTACCATGCTACTTTTGAATTGAATGAAACCTGTGCTTACACTGCATTCTTTTGGTTACTAGATGCTTGCTCTCTCAGTGAGTCTGCTGGGACCTGTTATCACGGTTGTCTGGTTATTACTACTCAACTAACTGATGTTTGTTTATAGATTAGAAAATTAGCCTGCCTCTCCTATCAGTCCATTTTTTGTATTGCAGCATCATGTTCATGTTCCCTAATGATTAAAAAAATTACAATTACAATTTCTAGACCCAAGTTGACACAGTAAAATGACATGTTTTGTCCAAGAGTTGAAATCCAACAACATCAGGTGTACTATCCTATAAAACCTTAGTGTTGGTAATATTTTGTTAAACGTGCTTCTAAGAGAAAATTAAGAGAATGTAGGGCAACGATCCATCAGGAGCAAAACAACACAGTGGAAATAATATTTATTCTTCTTTATCTTTCAGCAAACATCACCTAAATAAAGGGCTAATATTTGGGCATGCACAAAACACTTAATGTTACAGGTTACAGAATGCAGTTTAACACCATATGTAAACCAAACAAGTTTTCATCCACACATCTGCCCAGTTAGCGCCTGAATCACTTAGGTTAGTATCTAAACCAGATTGCCATGGATATACAAACATGGTATTGCAGGGACTTGGGGCTAACTAATTTGTACAAGAATGAGATGACTTGAAGGTGTTTTTTTGAAGGTGCTGCTGACATAAGTGCACCACATTGTGGGAATTTTGTATGAATAACTCACAATGTGCAAATAGCCAATGAGGCTATGGAAACTGGACAGGATGACTGATGATGAGATGAGTCAGGTTATTCAATGGTGTGAGTCTTGAATGGAAACCACACTCCATAAAACCAATTCTTGCAGATCCATTGCTGTGCAAACAAGATAAGCTCTTATTCTGTTTCACCTGCATTCTCCGTCATGTTCTCGGGTTTAGCTGTGTTCGAGCGCATACAGTGGGCAGCCTGTCTCTGTGAAAGACATGTGTATGAAGGGAAACAGTGCGAGCTAAAAAGAAAGAAATGCAGAGAGAATAAAAGAAGATGCAGGGGAGAAAAAAGGGACAACAAAAGACAAAATAAGGCGCATAACTGAAAGACGGAGAGCTGGGATGAAGAAAGGAGCATTCATCCTTATCTAAATGTGTGTGTGGTTGGGGCGGCTGGCAGAGAGAGTAAATGGAGGTGTCAGAGATGGAAAGAAATCAAGTGCAGCTGAATATCAGATGGCTTCTTCCATTGTGGGAACGCCCCCTTGAATTCAGTCCAGTTGCTTGAGAGCTGCTTAAATAATTGATGGCCCTAGTTCTATATCCAACACCCTTTGTCTGTCTCACTGGAAGTAAAGTGTTACCTCTTTATGCAGATACAGAACATTATTTTCACTTGACTGCGCTAAAAACAGAGTGAGCTGTTCTCGTGTTCAACATTGAATAAACCCATATAAAATAAAACAAAGGATTTGCTTAGAAAACTGATTTTGTGCGACTGAATAAAGCTGTCCAGCTCACTCTTATCACTTTACATGGCCCAGCTAGGGAGCAGTGTAATGAGCAAAGCTACCACTCTCAGTCTAAAGTGACATAAATAGATTTGTGTTGTAGCAGAAGCTTTGATTTCCTCTATATTCATGCCTCACAGTGGATCCCATTTATAACGAGTCTCCTCAACAGCTTTTCTGGGCTGTTAGCAAAAGAAAGAGGCTCCCCAAATGCAGATGTGGTTCTCAAGAAAAGCAGGCAGTTTCTACTTAGCTTCATATTTCATGTTATGAGAGCAGTTACAGTTATTTTTTTAGCTGACGGTTTATTATAACTATTGCAAAGGAACATTTGACCTGGTAATAAAGATCTGGCTTCATAGACAGACTGAATATAAAGACACTAGAATTGTGAAAGCAGACTGGTAGTAATATAGGAATAACGTCTAATGTTAGAATATCTGTTTAAATTAATGTGTATTTCAGTTACAAATTGACAGAAATTGTAAATCTGACTCAAATCTACTCAGCAGGAATACTCACCTTTTCCCCCATAATGAAAAGAGTAAGAGTCATAACTTAATAACTAACTAAATTCATTTACAAAGACTGACACCAAGCCCACATGATAAAAACTGCAAAAATTTAACTTGCAAAATGCGAACTTTGTTGCCCTGGAAAGCATTTATATGATGGTACATATAGGTGTAACATCTTCAAACCATATTTCAATGAATAGCTGGACAGTTGTCCCCCGTGACAGACCTGACTAGGTTGATCACAAGCTGAGTATCACTTGCCCAATGTCACACTAGTAGCTCTGTAAGGCACTACTGAGCACCAGCACTTTGCTAAGATAAAGGTCCAAAATGCAGCCTTTGTCAACAAAGATGAAAAGATCTGCTCCTCTTCCAGTCATCTTTTGCAGAAAATAGCATGGCCTCAGACAGATAAATGATTTGCTGCCTTTCTGTCTTCTTATTTGTATTAAAATTCATGAAACCTTTCACTTAGTGTGTAACAAGATCATTCGGATCAATAACGTATTCCTTCACCATCCCTCCCCTCCATTGTGCTCCTGTTAGTTCATTCTTCACTGCAGCAGCAGACACCATTTTTTTTCTTCTCACTGACATGTCAGATGAAGTACAATGCTATACATATAGTTGTAGACATTAATATCTACAGAATAAAATCAACACAATATTTAAAAAAAAAAAAAGAAATCTGATCTTTTTTCTTTAGTTGTTAGGAGGTTGCAAAGGAGTTAATATCCTTCCATTGTTTCTATTTTGTTTCACTGTTTTATTTCATTGATATCCATTAAGGTATTGACATTTTTGGATTCTTTCAAAGAGAAGAATTACTTTCATAAATCAAACTTTTAGCAGAAAGCTATACACGCTGCTCTGGACATGTCAACAGCTTTGTCATTTTCCCACATATAGAATTTTATGATATCAGTCACACATACTAGTTAATTAACTGGTATGAATGAAATCTATTACAAAGCCAGGGCTTTACAGTGCCAGTGAATAAATGTAGGTCAGTCTGGTGTTGTATCTTTGAATTAAGCCCACACTCACTGCATTTATGTGATAGTATTACCGCAAACAGACAGTAAGCAGTCTGACGGCCCCTCCCCCAACCCATTCAGGCTCAAACACTTGGCTTTCCTCCCCCTCCCCACAAGTCTCTGCTCGTTCTTGTTTTATTAAGGGGCTCACATCTCCTGTCCAGCAGCTCCATGTGCAGAGATGCCGTTCATTCATCTGATGTCCAGGAGATAACAGGTTGGCTCTACGAATGCTGACTGCACGGAAGAATCACACAGTGTGGGTCTGCCAATTTAACCCTGCCCCCTCCACTCAGTCGTTCATATTTCTCATGAACGATATTTCAGACCTGATCCCAGATTTTCTCTCATTCAGAGACGAATATGCAAAGAGCAAATCTGTGAATGAGCAGCCATTCATTTTTTGTCACTGTTATAGTTTTTCATTCACTGGATTTTGTGCTGTTTGGATTGTTGCAACAATCAGGGAAGGGAAACAATGAAATGTTCTGAAAAACCTCATGTCCTGGCCTTAATTTGGATCTTATGTTCCCTCACACCTGGACATTGAAATTCAACTGCATCTCCCACATAACAGAAAGAAGGAACAACTTGAAAAACACAACAAAGACCCCAAGACACAATCCCAGCCCCACAACAATCACTTGCTTCCATGAATTGACGCATTTTTGCACCCTATCACTAAATGCCATGGATCTGTATTCTGCTACCCTTGGAGGACCACTTTGATGGGGATTCAATCAACAAACCCTTAGAGGCAGGGGGACAGCCTAAAGCTAGTGGCATGTATCATCACAACTGTACAAATGTCAACAAAACCTGACATCTGACATTATCAAGGTGTTAGACCGCAGTAGTTCAAGTCTGACATTTCCCAAACTTCGTCTATTTGAGGTCTCTTCATCATGCATGTATTTCTTATTTACATCAAGGTTGGTACTGTGTATTTTGTCTTTGTTGTCTCTTATTCTTTTGGCTCTTGCTAGACAGTTAAGCATGACCAATGCTGTTCAGATTGTTGCAATGCTAAATGACGCTAAAAAAGAAATTATGGGTTCTTTTTTTAAATTTTAGTCTTAGAAGTCCTCATAAGATATTGTTGTATGTTTTCTAGCAAATGTTGCATTACTATATTGTGTGAACGCTATTTTTAGTTGTCTGACAAAGTCGAACCAGTATTTGGTTATGAACTGGCTAAAAGAAAAAAGTGACTGAACATAAGGGTGGGCGATAGAAACGATATATGATAGAAACAATATAAATTTGGCCAACGATAGAGATTTTGACTATACCGCTTTATCGCGATAGTGCATGTTGATGATGTCATCAAGCTGCGCCTGTTTTGGTTGAAAGCGTCGCAGCGGCTACAGCCATTATCATCTGCAAAATATGCCGACAGTCATAGCAAAGAGATGAAGCACTTTTGAAATATGGGGAAAGCCAAAAACTGCGCTTCCTCCACTTCCGTAACATTGATTCATTAATGACTTTTATCGAGTGGAAAAAAAGTTGGCATTCATCCTCCAGCTTCACTGTGCTAATGTTATGCTAACATAGCTGTGTCGCTAGCAATCACGTAGCACAACATTAGGTAGTCCAACTTCAGTAACCCTGCAAACGCCACTGCTGTTTAGTTTTCTCTCTTCATTTATGTCGGAAGTGGTAGCAGAGCTGTACGTTTTAATTAGTTTCAAAAATCTCTCAGTCAGAACATAGTATGTCATGTTTAGGTGGAAACTAGCGAGCTAACTTCCTGCTAACTTCTAACTCCGTTAAATTTAATAAATTCTGTTTTCATGGATGCCTGGATGTTAAACTTAATTGTTACACCTGGTAAAGCAGCAACGCTGATGATTTTATTAAAGATTAAAGAATTTAGACTGTTTTTTACTCTCAGTAAAAGAGTTTGACTTTGGGACCTGAAGGGACGGAATTTTGGACCCAGATTACTCCGCGAAGCTCCTCACTATGGCAGCCGTAATGCTCTGACAATCCATCAAGCAGTGCGGCTTACCAAAGTTGTACTAAAACATTTTTTAACAGATTTCTGCACGCCCAAATCGGGTTTGAGGTCAGTAAGCACAACCAGAATTCATACATAAGCCACACTCTCTATTTTTGAGAAAATTAAAGGATTTTACGTGTGCCTTGTAGTGTGGAAAATACCTTATACAGTACAAAAGAATATATCGCGATATATATCATTACCGCACATGCTTGAAATTATATCGCGATATGAATTTTAGGCCATATTGCCCAGCCCTAACTGTACAATCATTAACTGGCTCTTCAAGGTATTCTTCAAAGGTTCACGTGCACAGTACCAACCCGTTCTCACTCCCAAAGTGTAACATTTTACACTAGGTGACAAATTGTCACCATATTACGTTTTCGGCTACCCACCACGTTCCTAAATGACGACCTCGGAAAAAAGAGGAAATATGAGAACCGTCTGGACTGAATCTACACATGTTCGCTCTTTTTCTTCAAATCGCTTAGAAACACGCTATTTAACATCATTAAAGTCCTGGATAAGGTCAGGAATAAGGTTATGGTTAGGGCTAGGGATAAGGTTAGGTTTAGGGCTGGAATACAGGGCTGGAACGTCTATTACCGCGGGAGCGTCATTGCACTGGATTCCAGCCATAACCCGCCGCGTACCATAAGAACGCCGAAAGACTCCTTTCGCGTTCCTCAGGAACGCCGCGGGATGTGACAAAACGTCGACATGTTACGCCTCGGGAGTGAGAACGCTCTAACAGTACACATTCAGTCAAACTCTCGTGCTGTAATAATACTGTAAACAGTAACCCATACACCACATGAACACAGGATATCCACAAATTTTAAAAGTCACTCATCAGTTGTTCGTGTATTCAGTAATTTTTTTTACATATAGTGCCAAATCACAGTAGCAGTTGCCTCAAGAGGCTGTATGTTGTAAAGTAAAGGCCCTACAATAATACAAAGAAAACAGTGAAAAATCCATTTGATGAAGTGCTTTGGCGACAATGGGAAGGAAAAACTCCCTTTTAACAGGAAGGAATCTCCAGCAGAACCTGGCAGGGGGAGGGACGTCCATCTGTCGTGACCAGTTTTTGTGAGGGGAGGACAAAGACATGCTGTGGAAGTTAAGTTACTTTTGTAAGTGTCTTTTGTATTTAGCTGTCATCCTGTCTTTGTCCTCCGGATTCTGAATTTGGGTCCTTTTTTAAACCCTCACACATCATAATGGAATTTTAGTATCAGTCTGTCAATCTGTCAATAGCAGTAAGCCAAGTTTTCCCGATCCAAGGATAGAAACAATACCAAGGAAATATCAGATAAAAGATTCGACAGCAACTAGTTTTTGTAATAAACCCTGAAGTACTCTGCAGTTGTGGGTAATTTTCAGCTCCATCTCTGATCAGCAGTGACAGAAACATATCAGCACAGGCAGATGCTTTAATTTTGTCATGCTTGATGTTGTCCCTTTTTTGGTAGCATCTGAAGCGCTTGTCACATCAGCTACAAAAACCATCTGTCTGTCCAAGATGGTGCAGTAGCACTGAGTTTGGAAAGATAAAGTAAAGACATAAAAACTACCTACTGTAACTTTGGCACTGAGCTCCTAATTTTTTGTTGTTTACTGTTTAGTAACTCTGTTTCCCTGACACTTAAAGAGGAACAGAAAGACAAACTTGTTTACTGAAAATGGCAAAGCAGGAGTCAGCTGACTCCTTGCACCACTATATTGTAATAGTTATGTATGCATGGTAAACACTGCTGGTTTACATTTTGAGGAGGGGCTCATAAAATAAGACCTTGAATGAATCTGCGCCACAATCAGGCACACAAAAGGCAATTAAGTTGCTTGTATTCAGTTCTGCATCATGACTCAGATTTGGAATAAAGTTTATCTGCTTCAGCCTGCAGTTTGGCTTTTATACTGTGTGATTTAAACTCATTATGAAGTGTCTCTTATATAAATGCTGAGACAGAATGCATTGATCCTCTGATTCAAATTTTACTTTTAGTCACTGTCTTCCTACCATTATCAGGTCCTTTTGAAAGTCATTGTGCCTCATGCTAACAAGGCTGTACTCTGTCATTGTGATCACAATGTTTAACACTCACATCTCCTGTCTGTTCAAGAGGAGATGTTATGGGATGTTATGACTCCATCGCTAATTTCCAGGAATATATTTATGATATGCCATTACATTAGATTTTAATTATGTTCCAAGACTGTCATTGCCTTACCACTGGCAGGGGATAAATGGAAATAATTTTCTTCTATGAATAATAACAGAGGATATTTCTGCAGTTATAAATAATGTGTACCTGTTATTCATATAGATGTTGAGTCACTTCTCTTGATTTGACAAGTGACCTCTGTGCTACGAGACAGTTTCTCAAACCACCAGGCCCTGTGCTGCCATTGATGACATTCAATTCTGGAATAGAAAGCAGACATACACAGTACACAGTTCCGAGTACATCTAAATGTTCTCAGTGGAAAAAGGAAAACGGGAGAGGGGTGGGAAGCGCTGGTTACATTTCCAGAAGCATAGGCTTGTTTTTTAAATCTTTCTCATTTATAATCATTTAGCTTTAATACTTTAATGGAATCACAGCATCTTTTCACCCATCTTCTGTTTTTGAGTGGAGTCATCAGATTGAGTGGCTTGTCTGTTACTGTAAATGAGAATTTGTGCTCTTTGCAGTTTACACAGGTCGCCGTCATTCCTACACCCATGTTGCTTTTCTCACTTTCTGAATAAAAGACACTACTGCTACAACAGTGATAGACTCCAACACATTCTAACTTGCTGAGACAGGGTTAAAGAGTGACCTGGATAACTTGATTTGATGACAATTAGTTGTGGCGAACTGAAAAAGCTCACAGTTGAGCGTTTTACAGAGACATAGAGAGTGGAAACAAGGAGGGAAGTGTCACTGTAACCCCTGAGGTAGTGTAACACCAGAACTACTCGAGGCTCAGCTCACATTATTATCACTCATTTATGCTCACATACAAACATAACTGCATACACCCACACATACACACCATGTCTATCAAACCAAGGCAAAAAGTAGAGTTTTCCATTTAAAATGATTTTCACTTAAATGGTGCTGGCAGAGATTTCTCCGAGTGAGGGCTGTCAAGATTCCCATATAACAGTCAGATATAACCAGTTAACAGATGTTAAGCAACTGTGTGTGTGTATCCGTGTATGAGAGAGACAGCAAGAAGAAGAACTTGATCAAACTGCAGAGATAAATGTATGCTTGTGTTGAAATTTAGTTACCTTTCCACTGTGAATGAGTGTACGTTCAGCTGCATTCTTTTAATTATTGATAGTGGAAATGGAATGAAATTTCCAGCATCCTGAAACTGGAACTCCTCCTGCTGTGCAACTGTCAGGTACACAGTCACATTCAGCAATTTCTATTACCTAACTAATTTAGTTTTTTACAAAGGATTGTTGTTGTTTTTTTAATAATAAAGATACCAGGATTTTGTTCAGCTATGCAAATTGTTTATCACACCAACCCTCTTCATATCCTTCTTTTATTCATTTGAATGTTGTGCACATCCATGCATCTTCCTCTTTTCATGGTAGCACCATATTTACCATGCTTTGTCCCGTATGACCACTATGCCTGTCCAAACATGTCCAAACTATTACAGCCTTTCCTCTCTAACTTTTCTCCAACACACTCAACTTGACCTGTCGATCTGATGTACTCATTTCTTCATGAAATTGATCTTGTCCATTTTGGTCATTCCCAGTGTCAATCATAATCTTCAGCTCTGTCATCTCCAACCAAGCCTCCTGTTAGTGCTACTGTCGCCAATCCATATGTCATATTAGGTCTCACTATCATCTTGTAAATCTTCTCTTTTACTCTTGCTGCTATCCTTTTCTCACAAATCACCGCTGACACTCATATCAGCCTGCTTTACCCTGCCTGCACTTTCTCCTTCACCTCTGCACTCTCCATTGGTTTGTATGGTTGACCCCAGGTATTTAAACTCATCTGCCTTCACTATCTCTACTCTTTCTATGTTTACCTTTCCACCTGTCCCATATCTTATTCACACACATATTCTGTCGTGCTTCCACTGGTTTTCATTCCTTTTCTCTCCAGAGTAAACCTCCACCTATCCAGGCTCTCGTCTGCGCGCTACTTTCACTATAGATCACAATGTCATTGGTAAACATCATAATCCACTGAGAATCCTGCCTGATCGTATCTGTCAACCTATCCATCATCATTGCGAACAAGAAGGGCAGCTCTGATGTAATCCCATCCCACTATATCTCAGTGTCTTGATGCATGTCCTGTACCAGCCTCACATACTTCTTTGCCACTCCTGACTTCCTCAAGCACAGCCACAGCTCATCTCTTTGCACCCTATTATTAATTTTCTCTAGATCCACAAAGACAGAGCACCTCTTTTTAACCTTCTCTGTACATCTCCATCAACACTTTTTACTACAGCTTTGCGCATCACCCTTGTTCAGAATGAGCAATGCTCAAGAAGTTGCAAACAACCCAAGAGCCACATCTCAGTTTCTACAGGCTTCAGTTATATGTGAAATATTACATTTTATGACAGGGCAATTAGAAAAAGACTGAAAAATCGCCCCTGCTGCACGCAGAGTATTTTCAGACGAAGACACCGTTTTAGTGTTAGTGTGGACGTAGCCTAAGAGGACTACTTTATCTTGAAACTTTGCTAGTGGAAAATAAGATGTTGTTTGACTACTTTGGCTACTAGCCAGTTGCCACAGCTGCCTATGGTTGTTTATGTTGGTCTGCAAATACTCACTAATTATTAGCTGAGTAGAAGTAGAATTTGAAAAAATTCAATTCTTTAAAGTAAAAGTTGTGCCTGCAGCCAGCATGTTTCAAAAGACACTTTCACTTTGAAGCCAAATGGTTTTCCTTTCCAGTTTGCAGATTCACAGTTTCCATACAGCTCAGGGAATAGCTGTGCAGTGTTTGTGGAAAAGTCCAACACCTTCAAACTGCGACCATAGCAGTGTCCTAGAGACCAAAGCAATCGAAAACAGTTGTGGAGTTGTGCAACACATTTTTCCCAGTGAGAGGTAAAACTCAGGGGGTTGCTGACCGCTGACTAGGGCTCTAGCAATTATTTTTCCAATGACTGTCATCAACTTCCAGCAAATAGTTAGGGAACACTAATTTTTCCCTCATGATCAGTGGTTTCTGGTAGCTGGTCACAGACTAATCTCTAGGCCTATGTAACTTCGGCTTTATTTGTCACCACATGTTTGCAAAACCTCAGTAAGAAAATTGAATATTTCTTCCAGTAGCGTAGACTGTTGACCTCTGCTGAGCCTTGGGTTTTGTGTTTTGGCCATTGCCATCTTGGTTTTTTGGAGCTATAACTTTTCAACCAGGGTTAACTGAACAGCTACCATTTCAGTAGTGGGTTAACACTCCTACAGGTTACTCAGGTTATTTCCTCAGCAGGCTAAGATAAACAGCCAAGAAAACATTAAGGATTAAGATAGCTCTACTGCCTGCTTGGCTGACAAGTTATTTTCCAATGAACTGCCAACTCTCTTCCTTTTTGAAACCAAAATTGAAGAAATCAGTAAATTTTCTTTAATTGGTGAAATTAATACAATGACATCTCATGTCCTGTACAGCACTAAATATAATTAAAGTACCAGGTCTTTTAGACTATAAAACAAAAATTTTACACTATAAAATACTATGAAAAAGTCTTGAGATATCCCTGATTTCTTAATGATTTGCTACGAAAATGGGAAATAGGGGAAATGGGATATTATTAATTGAAACATGCATAGAAATACAATATATAAGGAAAAAAAGAATTTGCACAATTCTAATGAGATTATGAAAGTCAATAAGTTGTAACGCCCACCTTTATTCTTCAATAGAGCCTGAAATATCTTACGCAAGGTTTCTTGTAATTTCTTTAAGTAGGCTTCAGGAAAAGAGCTCCAAGCTTCTTGAAGGATATTTCAAAGCTCTGCTCGGCTGGAGGTAATGCCCTTCAGCAGAGCAGAGCAGTGATCCCTCAAG
Organism: Haplochromis burtoni; assembly: GCF_018398535.1. Taxonomy (NCBI): domain Eukaryota; kingdom Metazoa; phylum Chordata; class Actinopteri; order Cichliformes; family Cichlidae; genus Haplochromis; species Haplochromis burtoni. The sequence goes on from NW_024582729.1 coordinate 241,697, forward strand.
CTTAAAATGAGCTTGAACTGGCACAACCTTTGATGGTGTAATTAATATAAGTTGAGAAAGAGAATCATGACAGTGAGGCACAGACTGAGAGAACTGTGTTGAACAGAGACATGTATTGGATAGCTCTGTAATGAAAGGACATTGTTGGAATTGTTGGTCATTGGTGTATCAATGCAATATAAGACACTACCCTCATCTGAACTTTGTCCTTTGCTCCATTAGTGTTCCTGTTGTTAGGCCAAACCTTGAGGTCAAATTAAGGTTCCCGGGAGTCTTGTGTACTAAAAGGTGTCTATAACGTGTCTGTTATCCAGAATATCAACTTTATCCACTGTGTTTGAGATGAATGCCGGTTTTATCTCATGCACAGTTGTGTTAATTTCATAGTAATGTCTTTGCTTGGACCAGTCATCTAGGTTACTGGAGAGACATCAAGTACAAAAACTGGCATGGAGGTGACTTTGCATTACTCGAACTACCTTTTTTTTTTTTTAATCTTGTGTTTTTATCAGAATGGACACTGACTCCCCACTGTACCAGAGTAGTTATGTTCAAAAATGATAATGCTATACAATGTGGCTTTGGTCTGAAAACATTAAAGAGCATGCTGTGATTTGGCGTAGTCTGCATATACACTTGGTAACACACTGTGCTGCCATCCTGCCGAGCCATCTGTCTAGCAAAAGATTACTAGGTAGCTCTGTTAATCCAGGTAGCTTCCTAACTGCACCCTGTCAGCGAGGAAATGAAGTTGAGTGGAAAATGTTTCAATGAATAAGACCCACGTTTCCTCTCAGGCTTAAGGCTTGACCTTGACACACCAAGCAGTTTCAACACTAGCAAAGCAGTAGCCTTATCACGCTGCTTATATATATAGAATTCCCTCCAGTTTGGCTCAAGAATCTTGTTTATGGGGATGATAGGCAGTTTTGTGCGCATTAGATCACTTTCACCTTGCCAAAGTTTGAGATTCTTTGCCACTTACATGAACTGTGTGTCAGCACTTTCCTCCATCCACCATTCTCTGAGGATTAGAGACTAGAAAAGAACAGATTGTGTTTCTGTTTCACTTCATCCATCCATGACTGTAAATTTGTGTCATGGGAGGGCTGATGCTGAGTCACACACTTTCTTTAAGTTTGAAGGGTATTTTTTTTTTCAATTCTAAATCTGTTGTTAAAGCAGTAGAGATGGCACCCGATCTATTAAATGGAGATATTTAACTGTGTTTGCTTTGCTTGTCCTTATAAATATTCAGGTCAGAAATTCTCTGACTAAAGTTGTTTTAGTCAGAGAATTTCAAAGGTGTGCTCTCTCATTACACTGCACCATGTAAAGCAGCTCCATTGCCTGCGTATTAGATTTAGTTGGACAGAGAACATTCTGCTAATTAATGCTGCCGGCAGGCTGTGTGTGAGTGACTGTGTGTGTTTATGTGTGTGAGCCAGTGTCTGTCTGTGGCTGTTTCAGAGTGTGCTGAGCCGAGATCTGTGGACCTCATTAGCGTTTTTGTGCGCATGCTTGGCTGTCTCACTGCCAGTGTGCGCGCAAGAAATGTAAATGTTATTTCTGTTTGTGTGAGTGTGTGCATGCATGTATGTGTATCGGTGTTTGCCTGTCACACTCCTCTGAGGCAGGATACACAGGCAGATGGGCAGAAATTTGCATCAGCAGCAGTGTCGGGAATCTTTCTGATCTGTCCGTTTATAACGCGTCAGGTGGCCTTCCTGCAGAGAACCTGGGCAGCTCTCTTTCTTCTCAGGAAGAAAGACATGCAGAGACAGGAGCAGAGAACGAGAGCAGGCAAATAAAGACTAAGGGGAATAAACCAACAGAAAAAAAAGGAGTCTGGATTTAAGAGACATGAAGGAGTAAGGGAGTAATGACCAGAAGAGATAGAGGGAAAAGAAGTTCATGTAGAATTATTATTTTTATGCAGGTTTAAAACTAATACTAAACCCATATTAAAACTGGTCACTCCACTCCGAGTAACACATGCGTCAACTGAAGTAATGACAAAAAGATCACAGTGTCCTTGTGCCCCCGTATGGCTTAGAAACTATAAGCACTTCTCTACCCCATTGTCTTTTTCATATTCAACTGTATTTGAATTGAGCCATTGCTAAGTATATGACATGAGATCACATGAAAAATTATTACAATAAACAAAATATTGATTTTTTTTAACAAACTTTAAGTTTTTATAAAATTCCCATCACTTTCTTCTTCTTCTATTCTTCTTCATACACACAGCTTTAAACCCATTCTCATTCTTATGTTGCCTAAAAAAGCCATTGTCACCAAGTCACCATTATGTTTTCTAGAATATAATACTTGACACTTATGAATTATAAATGCCTATGGATTCCAAGCAGCTTATTTTTAGAGTCCCTCATACACGTACACACATAGATTCCATTTCAAGGCTGGGGTTTTGTCCCTGCAAGCACTACTTTTATAGACTGCTCTGTACTGTACTGTGAACGAATTTACTACAAGTACTGGAAAGTACTGTATGTTAAAAAATAATATAGTATAGTCAACTAATCACATAAAAATGAAATCATAACTATCTATATTTGATGTGAGCATCTCCAGTTCTCCTGGGTACACGTGCAGTTATTCAATCTTGGAAAATGTGCCACAGGTCTCTGGATTTTAGACTGGCTCACTGTCTTTTGTCTCTTGATATAATCTCTGCATGGTGTGTTTAGTGTGGGGCCCTTTGTTCGCCTTATGTTTGAAGATAATTCTTTGACTTACCACGTGCTGGGATTTTGTTGCTATGCCATAGACTGACTTTGAAATGAATAAGATGTTTTTCTCATGGTCTTGAGTGATGGTTATACTTACATGGGGTGGCTGTAGCTCAGGTGGCAGAGCAGGTCAGCCACTAATCAGAAGGTCTGCCAGGCTGCCTCCTGGCTGCATGCCAAATATCCTTGGGCAAGATACTAACCCCATGTTTGCCTACTGGTGGTGGTCAGAGGGCCCGGTGGTGCCAGTGTCCTGCAGCCTCGCCTCTCTCAGTGCGCCCCAGGGCAGCTGTGGCTACAATGTAGCTTGCCATCACCAGTGTGTGAATGGAATGACTGAATGTAGTGTGAAGCGCTTTGGGGTCCTTAGGGACTAGAAAAGCGCTATACAAATGCAGGCCATTTACCATTACATAATATTTAGCAAGTTTTATTGGATTTTGTTCGTTGATGGATAGAATGCTTTGAGACTTCTGCACAGCACTGTATGGTTGTGCACATGTGAGGGCATCTGTGTGCATGCATGTGATTTGTTTTGCATGTTTGGTTAGTCTATGCAAATGTGCATTTGTACAACTTCAGACACTTCTTCAAAACTACAACTGAAAAAATTTAATGATAGGTGGCTGGGTGGTGTTTGTGTTTTCAGTGGAAACACTGTTAAATGCCCATCTAAATGATTTATTCCATTTGTTTGTTGCCATAAAAGGGAAATTTCTTTCAACACCCTGTATATTGGCAGATGAATAAAGATAATCATTTGAAAAACATCTTGAAGTCACTTTGTACTGATGACAGAATGGTGCAGTGAGTTTAACTTTCTTTGGAGCGCTCAGTTGTTTCCATGGAGACAGACGGAGAAGATTTTAATTTGCAAACAAAGTGAGTCAAATTATAGGATGCTTATCACTGTCAGTGCTACTCCTTGTGCTTAAAGAGATAAAAACAACAGATGCATTTGTATTTTTATAATGACAAACATATCTGAGCTGAGATGAAAGCTAAAATCAAAGTCATTGATTGAAGTTCATATTTTAAGTTGGGGTAAATAACTGAATCTGTCAGTATGAGGCAAGTACACAATAATATCTGGATGCACTCTTTTCATATCCAAAATATTCCACTAATAATGTGTGTATATTTGTGTAGGTCAGGATTTAATCCCTCTAGCTAACGTCAAAGTCCTTCTAGAAGCATGACTTACCACTTGGCAGCCATATTGGTAACTCTTCTGGGGCGATCGTGGCTCAAGAGTTGGCAGTTTGTCTTGTAATTGGAAGGTTGCCGGTTCGAGCCCTGGCTCCGACAGTCTCAGTTGTTGTGTCCTTGGGCAAGACAGGAGTTGATAGTGGACTTCCGGAGGTGCAGAGAAGTACACACCCCCATCACCATCAACGGCGCTGCTGTGGAGAGAGTGAGCAGCTTCCGGTTCCTTGGGGTACATCTGGCTGAGGATCTTACGTGGTCAGTACACACAAACAAAACAGTGAAGAAGGCGCAGCAGCGCCTCTTCTTTCTCAGGAGACTGAAAAGATTCGGCATGAGCCCCCGCATCCTCAGGACCTTCTATCACTGTGCCATTGAGAGCATCCTCACTGGATGCATCACCACCTGGTATGGCAACAGCACCGCCTACAACTGCAAAGCTCTCCAGCGAGTAGTGCGGTGCTCTGAACGGATAATTGGAGGTGAGCTTCCCTCCCTCCAAGACATCTACAGGAAGCGGTGCCTGAGGAAAGCGGGGAGGATCATCAAGGACTCCAGTCACCCCAGCCATAAACTGTTCAGACTACTTCCATCAGGAAGGAGGTTCTGCAGCATCCGGTCCCGTACCAGCAGACTGAGAGACAGCTTCTTCCATCAGGCCATCAGACTGCTGAACACGTCATAGACACCTCAGCTTCACTACTGGAACTTCAACATTATGCACTCCATACTGTACAGTAATGCCACTGTTTTGCACATGTCTCAACTCTGTATATTTTTATATATTTTATTTATTGACTCTATTTAATTTGTAAAATATGTGTATACACACACACACACACACACACACACACACACACACACACACACGTAGAAAAACATTTAGTATACACATCCAGAATTTTTTTTTTTTTGCATATACTATTATATATTGTACATATATTTATTAGTTTCAGATTTAGCCATTCGTATATTTTGCCTGTTTATGTTATTGTATTTTGCACAACTCTGTTGCTTGTGAAGCTCGCACACAAGAATTTCACTCGCATGTGCTGTACCAATGTACCTGCACATGTGATGTGACAATAAAAGTGATTTGATTTGATTTGATTTGATTTGACACTTCACCCGTTGCCTACTGGTAGTGGTCAGAGGGCCCGGTGGTGCCAGTGTCCTACAGCCTCGCCTTTGCCAGTGCGCCCCAGGGCAGCTGTGGCTACAATGTAGCTTGCCATCACCAGTGTGTGAATGGGTGGATGACTGAATGCAGTGTAAAGCGCTTTGGGGTCCTTAGGAACTAAGTAAAGTGCTATACAAATACAGGCCATTTACCATCTTCTGGGTAGTTATTTCATAAGTGTATGGGGAGCGTGTGAATAAAATTGACAGTCAAGTCTGATTCAAATTGCTTTTAAAAAGTATGTTGAATGCAAACTAAACTATGTGGATTATCTTGTCTTCTTCCTGTCACCCCAACCGGTCGCAGCAGATGGCCGCCCCTCCCTGAGCCTGGTTCTGCTGGAGGTTTCTTCCTATTAAAAGGGAGTTTTTCCTTCCCACTGTCGCCAAAGTGCTTGCTTCAGTTGTCATTCAAAACAAGCTTCTTTTTTTACCTCAAGTCATAGTTGCTATATCAGAATGCTGTTCTCTTAATACTCACTCTGTAGTCAATGCTGTGTTCATAGTGTAGTGTGTATATGTGTGTATATAGTGCCGGTTTACACCAAGAGTCATTTTAAGGTAAAGGTACGGAACTGGAGAGGGAACACTAGCAATCTGGTCATTCCCTGTGAGTGAGTAGGCAGAACTAGGGTGAAGAAGAGGCAACCATCTGCTGTGACTTTATGTTCTGTATTATCTGTAAGCTACAATGCTACAGTGTTGACACTGTAGTCACAGGAAGCACGGTAGTCGTTCCCAGCCCCCCCCCCCCCCCCCCCCGCCCCAGATTTAAATGAATATTTAAACCCACCCATGGTGACACTGATATACTGTTAGGCCCTGGATATTGCTTAGCCCTGCAAAATCTGGACTTCCTAAAACATAAATCAAAGCCAGGCCTTGTGAACTACTTTGGTTTACAAAGCTGCACAGTAGCATTTGAGAACCTGATATAAGAAAGTGAGTGGTAATCCACAATTCTTTTGTAGGCAGAGTAAGAATCGCAGTTTAGGGTGTTTGAGCAGCAGTGCATCTATGCTCCCCCAGAAAAGAAACGATCTGGGCTGGGTGCCTGCTGGGTGAGCTATAAATAGCCTAATAGTGATACCAGGATTTCAAGTCTAGTGTGTGAGAGAGCATCTTCCAACAATGTCTATGTTTATTAGTTAAAACATAAACATGCATCTCATTTTTGTTCATTGCTCCTGTACTACAGCTTTACTAATGTTGGCAACACTTCAATTACTGTTTAAGCCTAGAGTAGGATTAAAGACGGAATCAAACCTAAAAATAAAAATGTAACAATCATATTTTCTGTTTATTTGAGGGTTTTTTCTGAAGCTAGGACAAGTCAGCTGGTAGGAATGGTCTACAATTTTGTCTCCTATATCTGCTTTATTTTTGTTCACCTCTTTCCTATTTGATCAATTAGGAACATTTAGATGTGAGGCATTAGCAGCTAGCAGGGTTGTATTAAATTACCTCCCACTGTGAAGCCATTGCCAACTCTAGTAATTGGGCCTCATTTTTTTTCCTTCCATGAGAACTGCTGTGAAAATATTCATGGTTGTTACATGAATAAGAAATTATTCATTATTCAAGGGGATACATTATTTAAATAATCTGCTAATGTTAGGTTTGATGTAAGCTGTTTGCAATGTTTCAACTGTACTGAACTGTGAAGGACACTTGCCGCATGTCTGTATGTATAAAATCATTGAGCTCCAGTGGGTTTCCTCTCAAAGGCCTTGTTGACCTTTTCACCCTCATTTTTCTGCCAGACCTGCCTGTGTGAGCAGCTTTATCTGGAATAAGATGCTTGAATGTCAAAGGGTGTTAATGGAAAACTCCAGGGTCAAAATGTCTAGAAACCTGCTGTGTCGGGTTTAAATCAGGTTTTACATTTTGCTTCAGACTGAAAAATTACAATGATTTATTGGGCCTCATAATTTCGAGATTCTGTATCTGCCACTGGCTCACATGTTAAGTCAATCAAATAGAAAACTCTTTCTAACTGTGATTTCCTTTTGCTTAGGTTCAAACTTCCTCTGTGCCACCCATATCATCCCTGTGAAGAACGAGGAGGGTGTGGTCATGATGTTCATCCTGAACTTTGATTACATCCTGGATGAAGGCAGCAGTGACTCGCTGGAGAGACTAAACCATACCTCACCTTCTAAAGCTGATCAATGTGAGTAAAAACATGCAAGGCCCAGGCAGGAGAAGGTCGGTGCTAGACGACCGTCTGTGACATTTGGTCGGAGCTTTTATTCGTTCCCCAAATCTGGTTGTGTTTGTACCATTAAGTAAATATAGTGTTAGAAATAATACATGTATAAAGGTGGACATATATTAGAAATACATAAATATACTAGAGACCTACTATAATCTTAACGTTGCACATGCTGCTGTCTGCTATAATTGATATTTCACTTTAGTATAACTGATCCGCACTTTGTGTCTACGCCTTTTTTTGCGCTGATTCTAAAGCTGTTAGTTTCATCTCTCTCCAAACAATATTGACCGAACCAGCAGCAAAAAAAGATCCAAACTATGCTTCACAAAAACATCGTCATGAATTCCCTCTGACTTTTGCTGTTTTGCTTCCACCACACTTCATGCACAGCTCTCTCTCTCTTTCTCAGTATACTTCAAGAACAGTTTCCCGTCTAAAAATCTGTTTTCTGCATTATTCACTTGCTTGTTACGCACAAGTCTGCCGTTGTTTACAGCGCTGTCGGACGCTGTTTTTTTCCCTTTTACTTGCTTCCGAAAAGAAAGCCTCATTTCTGCTGTTCAATAGGCTTCTAAACAAATGTAAACTTTTTAAAATTATGCAAAATGCATAATGCGCTAATAAAACCGCTGTAACTTCAGAGGTAATGTTCATATGTTAATTAATGGTTTTCTTTCATTTTTGATGTACTGCAGAATATTTTTTATAAAATCCCAGGCCAGGAAAATCACCTTCATGTTTTTCTGTGTTTTTCTTCAGCTACTTTGACACAAAGGCATCTGCTGTGATGCTTACACCTTTGATAAAGTCTTGCGAGTGTCAGCTTCCTTTTTATAGATACAAAAATATGTAAATTTACTGATCTGAATTATAATATTTCTGGCTCTCTGAGGCAAAATTTCCCAGATTTAAATCGAATCGAATTGAATCAAATCGTGGATCGTGAATCGGAATCTAATCGAATCGATTCTAGAAATCAGTGACAATACCCAGCCCTATACAAGACTGCTCAAAGACGTTTCACCATTAATGCTTCAATTTTATCCATCCATCGAATTTAAATTTAATTCATTTATCTTTATTATCAGGCTATGTACCACAAACTTTTAAGGTGGTGGTAATTAAACCATTATTTTAAAAAGTCCTTAATTGATCCTTAATTATAGACGGATTTCTAAACTTACTGTTATTTTTAAAAGTTATTGAAATAGTGGTATTCAAACAGTTAGCTGATCATCTGCAAAGGAATGGTTAGTCTGAGGAGATTCAGTCAGGATTTAGAGTGTATAGCACAGAAATAGCACCACTGAAAGTCAAATGATCTTGAAATTGGACTGGTGTCTGTGCTCATCTAACACGGCCGACCACAGTTTTTTTACTACAGTGATTAAAATACACTAATGGTAGCAAAAGAACTGCATCGCATATCTTTATACAGGGAGTGCAGAATTATTAGGCAAATGAGTATTTTGTCCACATCATCCTCTTCATGCATGTTGTCTTACTCCAAGCTGTATAGGCTCGAAAGCCTACTACCAATTAAGCATATTAGGTGATGTGCATCTCTGTAATGAGAAGGGGTGTGGTCTAATGACATCAACACCCTATATCAGGTGTGCATAATTATTAGGCAACGTCCTTTCCTTTGGCAAAATGGGTCAAAAGAAGGACTTGACAGGCTCAGAAAAGTCAAAAATAGTGAGATATCTTGCAGAGGGATGCAGCAGTCTCAAAATTGCAAAGCTTCTGAAGCGTGATCATCGAACAATCAAGCGTTTCATTCAAAATAGTCAACAGGGTCGCAAGAAGCGTGTGGAAAAACCAAGGCGCAAAATAACTGCCCATGAACTGAGAAAAGTCAAGCGTGCAGCTGCCAAGATGCCACTTGCCACCAGTTTGGCCATATTTCAGAGCTGCAACATCACTGGAGTGCCCAAAAGCACAAGGTGTGCAATACTCAGAGACATGGCCAAGGTAAGAAAGGCTGAAAGACGACCACCACTGAACAAGACACACAAGCTGAAACGTCAAGACTGGGCCAAGAAATATCTCAAGACTGTTTTTCTAAGGTTTTATGGACTGATGAAATGAGAGTGAGTCTTGATGGGCCAGATGGATGGGCCCGTGGCTGGATTGGTAAAGGGCAGAGAGCTCCAGTCCGACTCAGACGCCAGCAAGGTGGAGGTGGAGTACTGGTTTGGGCTGGTATCATCAAAGATGAGCTTGTGGGGCCTTTTCGGGTTGAGGATGGAGTCAAGCTCAACTCCCAGTCCTACTGCCAGTTTCTGGAAGACACCTTCTTCAAGCAGTGGTACAGGAAGAAGTCTGCATCCTTCAAGAAAAACATGATTTTCATGCAGGACAATGCTCCATCACACGCGTCCAAGTACTCCACAGCGTGGCTGGCAAGAAAGGGTATAAAAGAAGAAAAACTAATGACATGGCCTCCTTGTTCACCTGATCTGAACCCCATTGAGAACCTGTGGTCCATCATCAAATGTGAGATTTACAAGGAGGGAAAACAGTACACCTCTCTGAACAGTGTCTGGGAGGCTGTGGTTGCTGCTGCACGCAATGTTGATGGTGAACAGATCAAAACACTGACAGAATCCATGGATGGCAGGCTTTTGAGTGTCCTTGCAAAGAAAGGTGGCTATATTGGTCGCTGATTTGTTTTTGTTTTGTTTTTGAATGTCAGAAATGTATATTTGTGAATGTGGAGATGTTATATTGGTTTCACTGGTAAAAATAAATAATTGAAATGGGTATATATTTGTTTTTTGTTAAGTTGCCTAATAATTATGCACAGTAATAGTCACCTGCACACACAGATATCCCCCTAAAATAGCTAAAACTAAAAACAAACTAAAAACTACTTCCAAAAACATTCAGCTTTGATATTAATGAGTTTTTTGGTTCATTGAGAACATGGTTGTTGTTCAATAATAAAATTATTCCTCAAAAATACAACTTGCCTAATAATTCTGCACTCCCTGTATATTTGCAGATGTAAATCTACTAATTTTTAGATGGGACTCTTCTTCACACACAAGTTAGTCACGGAGTTCCTCAAGGTTAAATGCTGGGACCAATACTTTTTATATGATAAATGATTCGCTTAGGTAAAATTATTAGAAAAAACTGGATTCAATTTAATTGCTCTGCAGATACCCAGCTGTACTTATCCAGGAAGCCAAATGATACAAGTCAACTACACTCCAGGCATGTCACAGACAAAAGCCTGGATGAGCTCTGATTTCCTACTTCTAAATTCAGATAGTCACTAAATCAGACAACCTCCGTTTTAACCAGATAATTACTTTAAAGTGCATTACGTTGGCCTGCCGTAACACTGTGAAGGATCTTGTGGTATATTTTATGTCCTTCATTATGCACATTAAACAAATATGTAGGACTGTCTTTATTCATTTCCGCAGTATTGCTGAAATTAGAAACATCCTGTTTCAGATTGATGCTAAAAAGCTAATATCAGGTCCCTCTAAAAGCTCTCTGAAAAGCCTTCAGTTGATCCAGAATACTGCAGTGAGCGTACTAACTGGGACTAAAAAGAGAGACTATATTTCTCCCATATTAGCTTCTTTCCGTTGACTCCCTGTTAAATTTAGAATTTAAGCATGTTTTAAAGATGTCATAGTGTCTTATTATCCTAACAGAGCGCTTCTCTGTCAGACTGCTGGCTGGTAGTACTTGTACTTGTAGTGCTTAGAGCTTGTAAAAGTAGAATAGGAGGCATACTCTTCAGCTATCAGGCCCCTCTACTGAGGAATCAGCTCCTATTTGGGAGACAGATACTCTCTCTACTTTTAAGATGACTCAATTTAGCACAAATGCATTGTGTCAGAAGAAATTTTGCCTGTTTCTTGATGTTGTCAGCTACCAGTTTAAATTGTATGTCATGCAGAGTGGAGTGTTAGAACCCAAATACCAGATGCAAAGACAGTCAGACTGAAATAAAAAGTGAGCAACTTGTTGAAAGCTAATGACACATTTGAATAAAAATGAAAAGTAAAGTACAAAGAAAATGGCAACTACTTGAAACCTAAACTTGAAAACACACTAAGGCTAGGAAACAACAGAGCTGGGGAACAGTGGAAAGGATGAATAGCAGGGCATGGAGAACAGACTCAAGAACACTGCATGAACACATTATTCAAAATATTTTTATTGAGTATTTGTGGATGTAGTTTACAAAGAAAAAAAGAAGACGAACAAAAACACAAACTGTTTACAATGAGCACAAACACATTAGACCAATCAGGGACCAAATAGAATATTTAAATAACTAGAAAGTTAAAAAGCTCAGACACAGACGCAGAACCAAAACACTGTAATCATCTTAGTTATACTTTTATTTGGCTACTTCAGCATTTTTACACTTGATTCCCTGATTGTCTATTTATTTCTCTGTACAGTCTATATTCTTCTTTATGTATTTCTTTGTCATTCCCTTTTCAGGTGCACTTATTTCTGTTTTTCCAGACATGTTAAGCTAATCTTTGCATGTACTCTTGACTACTGCAAAAACACCTCTGGGGTACTTTTATCCCCATATTGACTGCTACATTTTCACTTTCTTTTTTTTTTTTTTAATCTTACAACTGTACTAGCAGCAGTAATCACGAGGGCAGCTGCTGAAATTCCCAGCTAGACTGCTCCTTTGGCATGTTGACACAAGCGTTTAGCAGACACTTATGTGTTAGCCTGCTATCATTTCAAAGGTCTGGACCAATTATAGCTCAGGATGGCCTGATGAACTCCTGGAGCAGTGCTGTGGGTCCCTCGGTTTCCCAGAGCTGTCGGTGTAATAGTGGATAATGTCGTTCCCCAGCTGTGCTCTTGAACGTGTTCTTGATGCCTTGTCTTTTTTTAAAGTTTTTCACTTTCCCCATTTTCTGTCTGTGACATATAAAGCAGCATCGTGAAGACCAAAGGTCACCTCAGATTAGTGTAATTGAACGAGGACTCGAACAGACTGCCTTGCTTCATGTGGCGTGTGAATGCATGTTCTTTACACACAGTTTATATACATGTTTATGTATGATACTATGACAGTGTGCATGCTTAGGCTATAGTCAAGCTTTTGTGTGCGTGTGTGTATGACAGGGGGCCATGTTTGGCTGTTGTGCATGTGACTGATAAGGCCCTCGTATTTCACTTTTCTTTTTTTTCCTTTTTTTTTTTTGTCCCGTTCGGATCTTTAGCCATCAGAATTGTTGTCTTAAGGCCAAGAAAGATGCCAAGCGGATTTATTTTACCAAGTGGATCATCATGACCTTGCCATATTGGTCCATTTGATTGACCTTTATTATAATTATGTATTTATTTTATTTTCAGTTGCTACAAACGGGACAGACATGACTGGGGGATAGGACAGGGAGAAAGAATGAAAGAAAGAGAGGGAGAGAAAGAAAAAAAGAGGGGACAAGAGACGGTGAGAAAGGGGGGAAGAAAGAAAGAAAAACAAACAAAACACCTGGATCACCTGGAACGCAAACAAAAAAAGAGCAACATAATAAATACAGCACCAAGCGGACCACCTCCTTATCTGCAGTAGCAGGGAGGCCCCGCATCTGACAGCCAGCACCTCCTCCCAGCCCCCCAGCTGCGAGGAGGTGCTGGCCGTCAGATTGGGATCTAACAGGCTAACAGAACCGGGGTGAGTGAAGACCCCAAACCTCCCTACGCCCGCTCATATGTAGTGTTGCTGTGTGCTGTTCTAAAGTGCATTTAAAACACGGGTGGGTGCAGAGGGGCTCTGCACCCACCCGCCCACAGCTCCGGCGACACAACAGCCAGAACCCAAGCCCCCAAGGCCCAGCCAGCACCCCAGACCGGGGGGGGGAGCACCCCCAGACCCCCAAGCCTCCACGCCCGTCCCGGACCCACCCAGGGGCAGCCAGGCTACCAGGCCAGTAACCAACGGCCGCCAGCACAGACCCTCCCCCATCTCCGCTGTACGCAGCCACAAGGAAAACACCATCTAAGAGCCACCAGAGCCCCTAACCAGGTCATGGCCACATCCCCCGGGTTAGGCCCTCCAGGGAAAACGTCCCTAGGGACTCCCCAGACGCCCTAAGGCCGTCCCTACCCCCATATCAACCACAATAGCGAAGGCAGGACCAAACCATGACCTCCCACCCCCACTTAGAAAAGTATTTCACTTTTCTAAGGCCCAGTCTGAACACTATAGCAGTTCTCCCAGCTCTGTTTCCAGTCTGAATATCTAAGTGAGTGCCTCCACAGATATAGTTCAGATTTGCTTATAGGGTCAAGGCCCGATGCTGGATAGGTTTCTTTGTGCTTCGTTTATTTATCCATTTAACTCTAGAAGCTCTAGAAACCTGTGTCATGTTCACAAATTATGAATAATTTTGTCAGAATTTTTCATGAAAAAACTGCTAAATATGTAATTTAAGACTGTGAGACAGACAGTGTTACTATTCTAATTAATAGCCTTACACTGCTTGTTACTGAGGAGATGATGCATGCATTGCGTTATCTAGACTCTATCTGAGGAATGCATTAGGCACTGCTTATCAATTGCCCTCTGTCAACCAGTGATGAGTCATACATTCTGCAACCGTCTTGGATTGCTTTGAGCAGCAGAGAAGAGCCACTAACAGATTCACAAAATTCACACAGAAATGTGCGCAAAATGGTTCATTTCACTATGCTGTGTATTGTGTTTCTTATGAATTCACAAGTATTGTTGCAATAGTAGGGAATTCCTCCAGCACTGAGCATCACTTGGAAGATAAGAAGCAGAATAGTTGAAAATGTTGTCAGTATATTGAGAGCTGACACTATTAAAACCAGAACATTGAAAATAAAATATGTGATCTCTACAAATTTGACAGATGGAGTTCAAATTAAGTCTGCTATGTGTGACAAATCTAAAAACTTATCCAGGTCAAATAAGCATATGTGTGCCTAAAAGTTTGTGTTCTTTACATCATCACTGGAGCTTCTTGTACTTTTGAACCAGAGGCCTATTTTATAAAATAGTCAGTAGGTTCAAAAGAGCAGATATCAAAATTAGAGAATGGTTAATAATTTGTAATTTTTGTCTTATGGGTGACTGTAAATGTCACATAGATAAAAGCTTTAAAAAATAACAAACAGATACTGTATTTAATTCCAAAATCAAGATTAAAGGTGTTTCATTTTCACATGAGTGCAGGTGGTGAAGACATGCAGGGCGATTTGGAGAAGGTAGTGTGTGGATTTGATGTGCCTGGTGCTCTTCACTGCAGTGTACAAAAAGTCATTTGTTGTAACCCTGACAACAAAAACTATTATATTCATCTTCACTGAACCTGCGTAACACTTTGTAAGTTATAAGGGGAAGCAAGGCCTCACACAGTTTTGTTGTCTTTTAAGACTGTTGGTACCTTCATTCCTATAATGTGAGATTGTCTGCTTGTGATATATTAGAACAATAAAGTAGTTCTAAAATTGTCTCACCTCTTATCTTACTTTGCCCAGGCCTATATCAGTTCTTCTTCTAAATATTCTGTCTATGCTAGGCATCTCAAGTTAGAAAAATGATGCTGCTGAAAGGTTACAATGGTTTTTGCTTGTCTCCTTACTATCTCTACATTAGACACCAGATTTTCACGTTAGACACTATTTATTTTGAGCTCTCCACTACAGCTCAGCATCTAATCTAACCACATGATGTGTTTATAACTGTAGAACAACAGGAGGTTCAGAATAGGTTTCAGGAAAAAACGAGCAAGGAATTGCAGATTTAGTGGATTGATGGCGCTATGTGTTGTCTTTAGCATTTAGTCGCACTATAGTTTTCTGTAACCAACCACACTGGCTTCTGTGCATTGGGGAATGTGGTGATGAGCCTAGGAAGTGAAGAGCAGCTGGGGGAAATTATTTATGAGCTATCTTTTTCCTCAGGAGGAAAGATTCATCAAATTCCTGTTGGGGAAATGGCTTTTCAGTTTATTCAGGATTAGCCTTCAGGGCTACTAAGACTCTGTCTTAGTCTTTCTTTCTTTGTTTCCCTCTTTACTTGTTTTTCTACCCTTGTCCACGCAGTTTAAGTAATTCGTGTACTTTATATCTGTAGCCAATTTAGAGTGACCAGTGAATATAACATATGTCTTTGGACTGCGGGAGGAACCCTGAGTACCCAGCAGGAGCCCACCTAAGGGGAACTTTCTTTCTGTGAGGTTTTGTACTGATCACTGACTTCTATAGTGTTTCTATTTCAAATTCAGCCAGGGACCTTTACTGATTATCACTCTGGTATATTTTCACACGCCGATGGCAACTGCCTGACTTAAAAAATAAATAAAATAAAGCTCGTGACTATCAACTCAGGCTAATTTCCTCTGTAATAAATAAGCAGAGAGCAAAGTTGGGACCCAGCAGAAATACAAATGTTATCCTCTAGAGCAGGGGTCAGCAACCTTTAACACCCAAAGAGCCATTTGGACCCGGTTTCCACACAAAAGAAAACACTGGGAGCCGCAAATACTTTTTGACATCTAAAATGAAGATAACACTGTATATATTGTTTATATTGGCGAGTATAGGGCTTTGGAGTTGACGTCACGCCGCAATGCATTGTGGGAGCGCGGTGCCATTTTCGGGGTCTACAAATCAAACCAAACACACTGTTGTTGTGTTGGAACGACGACTACAAGAAAGATGCTTCCGCGAGTGTGACGCTTATTTTGAGCGACGAAAAATAATAAAATTTGATTTTATTTTTATATTTCAATGTCACAATAATCTTCCAATTTAGAACTACAAGTTTAAAAAGAACGAATACAAAAAATACACTTCAGCTAAATACTTGTAATATATTTTCCCAAACCATGCGGAGCTGCAGTATAAGGACTAAAGAGCCACGTGCGGCTCCGCAGGTTGCCGACCCCTGCTCTAGAGCATGTGAGTAATACTAGGGCTGTGCTGGAAATCTAGGAAAACAACTCTTAAGGTGAAAGAAATCTGCTTTCAAATCACTTAGCAAACACATTAACTGCTGTACAACTCTCTTTTTTATGTAATGTCAGCAAAAGCTCAAGAACAAAAGACAGAGACAAAAAGACACACCATCGTTTTTGTCCTGCGTTTACCACAGCATGGAGGGTTGTTGTTCCCTTTCTGCTTCTAACGTAATCTCTGAATGATGCTCACATTACATCAAGATGTTTCACTCCCCAACATGGGGATCTGAGGACCCAATTAATATTCAGTGCAAATATTACTATCTGGTATCATAGCAACAAGGGCCACTGTACTGGTTGTGTAAAGCTGCCAGTGAGATTTTGCAGGGAGGGAACGGGAGGGGTAAAGAGGGAAGAGACGCATACAGTACATGCAGTAACAGCAGTCACAAAAAGGGCAACATATCCATGAAACGTTTGGCTCTTTCAGTGCCACAATTAAATGTACATGCAATTTTCTCACCACACGCTGACTGTGTGACTGAATTACTAACTAATTTAAGGAGCTGTGGCATACATTGTCCACTTATCCTCCATGCACAATAATTGGAGGCAAGTAATATTGTTCATTATTTTCATAACATGTCACTTTTAGCAGTCAATGTTGGCCCTTAAAATTGTGAAATGCTTCACAATTAATTGTCTAACATGGTAGTATTGTAATATTACAGTGGTGTGATTAGAAAAATAGAACTGAGCTCTCACGAAACAGACTTTTGTTCACAATCGCTTTTAAAAGACGAGAATGCCGATTCAACCTGTTTTCATCCTAATGAATATGAACGGTATCCCAGATTGGAGTTTCCAATCTGAATCTCAAATGAAATGCCAATGATCACTTCTGGCATCAGCATCTGGCTCCAGACTTAATTTAAACACACCACATTGACCCAAACAGACATTGGCATTGTGTCTAAAGTTAGTTTTTCTCTCTCCTCCCTGTCAGTCTCACCCCAGTAGAAGAAGCAGTGAGGTAGATAAAGCGACGGGCTGCTCCCTGCTAACACTCAAACATTAATTCTACTTTTCTGAATACATCCTTACCTTTTCCGCTATTTGCATATGTCGGTATGTTGTATACAATGTAGCTGTCTGCAGAAAATATACAAAGGAGACATGATAATGTGATGTGTTTACTGATTTTCACTGTGTCACCATGGCAGTAAGACTAAAGGCTGAGAGAGTATTGTTATATGCATAGCATATGTTCAGGTGACTTTGCAGTGCATACAGTATGTGAAAACCTGTAAGTCTGAGCATCTGTCTTATGGTGTTTGCATATAGTGTACAACCCAAGTAAATGTGTGTGTGAATGGTGTGTGCCTTTGGGGTGGGGAGCGTTACAGTAAACTTATATTGTTATACTATCATCCCTCAGAACTGCCGTATGTTTCAATATGGTCAGAAATATGACTTTTTACTATCTCTCCAGAAGCTATCAGTCACTCATTAAAGCACTCTCTGTAATCTCCTATAAGACTGACTCTTCTATACATCACACTATAGTATTTCCACAAATGTCCTCCCTTATGAATAATTGAAGGAAACTGAAGCCTGAACTTGTGCCTGAGGCAGAGCAAGCACTTGTGTTGATCTGCCAGGGTCTTTTTAAGAAAGCTGTGTTGGTAGGCTTTTCAGTGATGCTGGCAAACAAATGCGAGGTATCACCAGGGATGCTGAAGAATGTAAGCACGTTTTCTTATAAACACACCGTAAAAACACGCCGCAAGGTCACAGGGGGTTGTGTCTCTCAGGGGTTCATTAAAATCCACTGTATTCTCTGTTTTTATGCTATTTGGGTGTGACTACAGTCAAATAGTCTTCACACTAATTGAGTGGATCAGTTACATTAAATGTGATATCAATTGTCCTCAGGCGTTCCCTGCTTGACAGAAACAAATCTATGCAAGAATATTTTGTTCCAATCCATTAATAGAAGCTAAAGGTTAGAGATAAAATTTGCAACAATACTCATATTTTCTGGGCTATTTTTGTCACTCCCTGAAGAAAAACTCAAATTACTTTACTTTTTTAAAAGTTTTTTTACTTTACCTTTGATCAGGTGGATAATAGATATGATTGAATGGGCAGTCCCCATTCTGTCCATAGCTAGACTGGGTTTACCTCTTGCTCAGTAATAAGAAAATGTAATCCCACAATGTGCTTACACCTTGAACACATCTCTTTTTTTTCCCTATGATGCGTTCATGGTGTAGATGTAAATAAAGTTTTTGTCATGGCGCTCAGCATCACGATTAAATTGAGTAAGGTTTTTTAAGTGTCAAGTAATTTCAAATGGATTTTTTCAACAGATTTAATAAATATCTACACATTTGTACATTTGGCTGGCAGAAACAAATTGTTTCTGTGCAGCATGTTAGAGTTTGTATTGTTGATTGTCATTTATGCTTAGAAATATTTACTTATATATGCTTAGAGTTTTGTAATTAGTTGTAGGTTGGTAGAGGTTTTGATCCTTGATAGTCTGCAAACTTTGTGTGTATTAGACAGCACTTTGGGAGCATGAGAGGTCATACCGTGTCTTATTGTTTTATGGTAGGATCAACGTAGTTGCGTCTGTTCTAGTCTAAGTGCTCTTTGTTTAGATGAACTGCAGGACTTCCTCACCGTGTTATCTAGGATGAACCATCTAGGGTGAGGGGGAGGCTACCCTCTTCCTGACCAAGGATGTTTGACCTTTGATCAGCAGTCCACACACACACACACACACACACACACACACACACACACACACACACACACACGACACACACACACACACACACAGCACACAGTACTCTTTGTTTGTCCTATGTAGACGTCATATGTTAATGAACCTATGCATATTCATGTAACCTCAATAAAAGGACAGTGTACGGGAGGACGGACGAGAGCAACTGGGGTCAAGCGAAGGAACGGTGCCTGTCCGGTTCTCTCCCGTGCACGAGAAACATGAAGAAGCTTGCCTACTTGTGTCTTGCTTTGCAGTGTAATTATATTGTCTTCAACGTTCCAGCGGATGGGTTCAAGCTACAAACCTATCACAGCATCTCACAAATAGTGTCTGCAAGCTAAATCTACAGTTGTTGTAAATATACAACACTGAAAGATGAGTGCAGATGTATGAAAGAGAGGAGCGGGGAAGCAGATGAGAGATTATTTTTAAAGGTGAGGATTACTCAGCAAGTGAAATTTGATATGCTGGAAATTTAAATCTTATTTCACTCACTGGGCCCACGTTCCCATTTGAGGTTTGACAGTGTTTTAGTAGATAAAGGTGAATGGCTTGGACATTAATTGAGCTGCGGTTTTGGGGAAGGCTTCGAAGGGGATTGGGGTATACCAGTTTTGTGTTTCAGAATAAAAGTCTTACCCTCTTTAGGGTCTTTTACTTCAATATAAAGAATCTTGAGGCAACTGTTGTTGTGATTTGGCGCTGTATAAAAACATGTGCTAATCAGAATTGAGACACTTTGTCAGTGTTGTTATTCATATTCTTATTATAAAAAAATATTATCTTGGTGGCATAAGTGTGGAACAATATAGGAGAAACAGAGGCAGTGCGACCACTTGTTCTTATTGATTTTTCTCTTGTTTTCTGTCAGGGAAAGGGAGATTCTTTCGTTTCCGTCTCCCAGCCTTACCTCTCCTGGGAATCAGCAAGCAGTCCCTGCCCCAGGAAGACCCTGATGCCGTCATGGTAGACTCTCCTCGCTACAGTGACGGCTCAGTAGCAACACGTGACTACCAACTTCCCACCACTCGAGAGAGCTGCAGTCCCTCTTACGCCAATGACACCCGTGCCCTCATCGGCCCCAGCCACTGCTCAACCCCTGTGTCTGAGCCTTTGGACCACTCGTCGCCTAAAGGCCCCTGGGACCGGATGTACCCGGACCAGGCCGTTGCCCAGACAAAAAACCAGAGCCAAGAGGACACGCTTATTGCAGCTCCATCAATCCCAGGCCTTACTCCAACTGCCTCCAGAGAGAGTATGTGCAGTATTCGCAGGGCCTCTTCTGTACATGACATGGAAGGCTTTGGGTCCAACTCTAAGATGGTGTTCAGGGACCGGCATGCCAGTGAAGGTAAGAGTGTCCTTTTATACATTTTCAGATATGCATCAACAGTTGCTGAACTGTATATATGGTATTACTTAATAATCACTTTGTATTTATTTTAAATGCTTTAAACTGGTAAACAAAGTTTACATTAGTTTACATTAAACTGCAAAGTGCACAGCACTGGTTGATGATGTCTTGTTTATTGATTTGTTGAATTGATGTGATATAAGAAAGAAACAAATGTAATTGATATTTTATTTACAAATCTAATTAATTACTAAGACTGTCGTCCTAAAATATCAGCTATGTGGGGTTCTAGTGAATCCTCAGTAGATGGTCACATCTATAATCTGTGGTATTGATCTTCCACCTTTTGGTCCTCATTTGGTTGAGGGTAGGAGTGACCCATACTGGTCCTGTTTCCTGCAGCTCAATCAGTCTCCTCCAATTGCCTCTAATTCCTATTTAGATACATTTAATACATCTACTTCCCTGTAATGCATTGTTCACAGGGACAGTAGCGGGTCGTTAACGGCAACCCCCATTTATCATCATAGACACCCACAAATTCTTCTCTCACCTCCACTCCCCTTTTTCTGTCTTCTCCCCCACTCTGTTGCCACCTTCACAGATAATGGTCGCAATATCAAAGGTAACTAACGGCAACCTGCTGCATTTTCAGATCGTGAATAGCGGCATGTCTAATGATACACGTGTACATGTCAAAGCCTGCTTGTTGCATGAGTTTTCCCACAAAAGGTTCATGTTGTATGCAAATGCCTCAGCAGATGACTGTGTTTGTAAGTTCTTTGGCCTCGAAAGACACTAAATGACTACACGACCTGCCTAAACCTAGCCAGCCTCTGTAAGTGCTCACTAAAAAGAAAACACAGTAACCTCTGCACATGCTTGCATGGAAGCAGCACGTTAAACTTCTCTCCTGCTTGTTGTTCATTGAAGAGGATAAATTAATGCTTAAGAAATGATGCCTCCTACTGTCTTTAACCTTTGCTTTCTTGTGTGCAAGCTCTGGATCTTATCTTTGTGAATGGAAAGAAACCTGACTGTTTACATGCTTAATTGAACTGTTGCAGTGCTATGTTGAATGCATAGTACAGCACATATTCAACCAGGTTCTTTAAAAGTCATATGCTCTTTGTAATCAAATGGAATACATATTAATAGCAACATTAGCATCATAGTCTGCCCTTTTTAATCCTCTAAAGGTTTACTGATAGAGCCCCTGTCAAGCTCTATTTACTAGTAATGCCACATTATTGATATGCTTGTACCCGAGACTACTGACCCAACGTCCCAAACACCTTTCCATAATCCCACTTTCTCCTTTACCTCCTATTTCTTCTCTCTCCTGGTTGGCTAGTATCTCGCTCCTGGATGGCTGGGGGTATGGCTTCAGCTTTTTTCTTTTCAGTTGTTTTTTTATGACGGCTTTGATGTATCCTGACTGTGGCATGTATTGAAGCTGCGCATGCAATCTTTCATCCTCAACTGTCTGTTTCTCTGTCCTTGACTCTCAATCACTGTGCTTTGTGGGGTGGGCAGTGTATCCTTCCTCTGCTGGTTCACGCAGCTGAATTAGCAAACTTCTTGTTTTCACTTTTCTCACTCTCATTGGGCCACATGTCAGTTTGTTTAGCGCTATCGCACAGTTCCGTTTTTAATATGATTGTGTTCTACATACAAAGTGTTCACTGATCATACTACATAATCTTATCTATACAGTGAGATCACTGCACTAGATTTGGCAAACTATGGGAACTTGCACTCTCTGATTGCACATTAAATCATTCTGTTTATTCACCAACAGTGTTGTTCATTATGTTTTAATGAGAGGCTCTGAAAGGCTGTACAGTTTATATTTCAGCATCTTTTGTATTCTCGGTATTGTGTTGTGGTTGAAGTCACTCCAAAACTAGGAATCACTCCATGCTCACTACCCATGTTGCAACTACTTCCAAATAAACACTACTGACAGTGCATAACAGATCAACAAGAGCCCAGCTATAAAACAAGATACGGCATCTTCTAATAATAACACCCACCCTCTGCCGTGCTCTTTTTTCAGGACCACTCAGCCAAATCAAATCAAGCCTGCTTGGCTCAACTTCCGACTCCAACCTCAACAAGTACTCCACCATCAACAAGATTCCCCTGATCACGCTCAACTTCTCAGAGGCAAACAATGATAAGAAGTGCCCCTCCCCTCCATCCTCTGAGAAAACTATCATCGCCCCAAAAGTCAAAGATCGCACTCACAATGTCACAGACAAAGTCACACAGGTAAGGACGTGAGCCAGTTTCAAGTTTGTGAATGGGGAGAAAAATTGAGGGCCTGTAATTTAGAATTACAGGCAAAAAATGATCTGTTGGATCCTTAAAATAATAATAATACTACCTGTGAGACCTGCAAACGCAACAAAAATGTTTTCATTGGATTTACATCCTGTCAGCCTCATTTTCTTCACTTGTGCCTTGTGAGTTTCTATTCTTTCTATTTATTTATAGTCCTGTATTCCTATTGATAGTTGACAGTCTGTCTGATTACGTATGTTCTCTGGCTGTGTTCATCCCCCTGCCTTTGATGCCAGTGCTTTTCCACTGTGTGGTTTTCATATATTGCTCAGGCCAGTTTTAGTTTTTGGATTACCTTGTTCCTTCGGAATTATCCAACCTCAATTAAACAGTGCTCGCTGTGTGTTTGGTCATCTGAGGACTCATGAATTTGGGTCTTCAAACTGTTATGGACAGTGCGAAGGGAATAAAACATACTACATCACTGTTTTCATTCTTGAAGAAACAAGTAGTAATTTCAAGCTTTTTGCCTACATAAAATAAAAACAAATGTATCACCCAAACAAACAGAGGCAGCACTGCAATAAGAATAACAACATAAACAGGACTACTAAAAAAATCAGGAATAGACTGAAATGTCTTGGGCCCTTAGTCTGTATTTATTTGTAATGATTTTACTAATAAAGTCTGTGCAGACTGGAGAACAGTGAGATATTAGAATTCTAATATAATGTTCATCATATTATCATTTATGATCATCACAAATCAGACTTGGACAGATTGAGCACTTTATCAGCAGATTGCATGCACACTCCCAAATGCCCTCAGTCAGCATCAGGATGATTAACTGAAATTCAAGGGATCTGATACGTAAAGCATTGGAGGTGTCTATAGCCAAGTGTTCTCTTACAGCTGTCAGACAGCATCCAGAGCTCAGGCTATATGTCTAGAGTTACGAACAGTGTAAGAGGTCATTCTCACCTTTCCTGCCAGGACTGAGAGGCATGGAACTATAAGTTAATGTAGTCCTAGGAGTAGGCCAGTGCTGCTTGAAACTACTGATTAGGTCTCAGTTTTGCATTTTGCCAATTAATGGTGTAACAGATAGAGGACACAGAAACTGACCCCTGTTTGCGCTCAAAGCCAATTTCAGCTGCAGGCCTACACTGACGCCAGAGGCAGAGGGACCACAGAATGGCACAATGTCCTCTCACACAAGTGCAAAGTAAGAGAGGGCTTAATATGGTTTTAATTGACTTGGGTAACATGTGGTAGAATACAACACCTCAGAAGAGTTGCTGCATAAGCGTGGTGAAAGCATCAAGAAGCTTCATACTTCCTAGAATATAACTGTAAAATACACTTTTCCTATCCTATCACTTTCCTTTACGGCTAAGATTGGTAAGCGGGTTTCTGGACACCTGACTTTGACAACCAAGTGACAGAAGATGTCTTGAAAGCAACTTTGAACTCATCAGAGTTTATTTGAAGTTATGATTAAAGCATCTGAACAGATACACTCTCTGTTGGCCTTGGCCACCTCACAGGTACTGCAGCCAGATGGTGGCTTCACCCAGGAAACTGATCAGCTAAAAAGGAAAGCAGACTTGCACCTCACAGGCTGTTTATTACATTTTGAACTTCTCAGTGCACGTGTGGCTAGGGCTGTGCGATATGACCAAAATCTCATATCCCGATATAAGAATTCTATCATCCCGATAACGATATAAATCACAAAAATGTAACATTTTCTGTAAATTCTGTGAATCTCGGGCAGCTCGACTTGCGGGAAGTGTTTCCAGCTGCGCGTCATGTAGCTGGAGTCGAGTGTTTCAACCAATGCATGAAACTATACATTTTTAGACACAAGTTGTAAAGGCCGCCGTTTTCTTTGTGAGTATTTATTACACGGCGTGCTGCGGGGAAAAGCCTGTTCTAACGTTTGAGTCTAAGGTTTATTTTTTAGCACCTGGCGGCTCTTTTTTTATTTCTCATCCGTAAATAATCTGCTCTTTCACGTGATCCATTTTTTTTGGAAAAGTCTCAACAGGATCTTGAGCTTTATTGTGAAAGGTCGTTGCAAAAGTTTTGCGAGATCCCGAGTTTGCAAAAGTCTGTCTTAATTTTTTTTTCTCCCATGTCCCCAGCGGGGCTCCGTAGTTGTTGCTAACCACAACGCATAAAAACATGCGCTTGTCCATCAGTAGTGTGGTTATATAAAATATAAGAGAAAGAGAGAACTTTAAGAAATTAATTTAGCCACTACAGTGACCATCAAAACGATGAAAAAATATTGCCGTAAACAGTTTATTTTGCAACACCACGAAACAAACGATAGTGTAAAATGAAACGATAGACGTTTTTATATCGTCATCCGATATATATCGTTATATCGAACAGCCCTACGTGTGGCTCATCCCCATATGAGGCTCAAATGACCGCATCTTAGCAGTTTATACTTCTTGCGGTTATCTGAGGTGGAATCTTGAGTCAAATAACAGTCTATGTACTTATAAATGATATCTCAGTGTGCACTGTGCAGACCAGAAAAAACAGAAGAGGGGAGGGCTAATGTTTATTTGTGCTTGAGACAGAGACACACACAGAATGCGCTTTCCATTAACCAGCAAGAAAGAGTTCATTTGACCAAGTGCACA
Source organism: Haplochromis burtoni (assembly GCF_018398535.1). Taxonomy (NCBI): domain Eukaryota; kingdom Metazoa; phylum Chordata; class Actinopteri; order Cichliformes; family Cichlidae; genus Haplochromis; species Haplochromis burtoni. The sequence continues at coordinate 267,077 of NW_024582729.1, forward strand.
TGGCTACTGTAACCAGGTTAAATAATTAAGATGGGATCATTAATTTAGAAACAGATGTCTACAACACTTTGATCTAGAACTGTCACTCTGACAAATCAACCAACTTTCTCAGGATTACCAGCAGGTTGTGGGATCATGTGAGCAATCGGGCCACAATCGTCCTCGGTACAGCAAGTGTCAGCTTTTCTCAACATTTATACTCCTTCCTAACGGAAATCATTTTACAAGAATGGGAATCTAAGGTGTTATTTCAAAGTCAACAGTAATTAAACTCTGAGTTAAAACCATCACTTTAATCCAGCTTTAATGAAGTGGCAGCTTGATGAATATTAGAGCGCATTCCCTTTGACTTTCCTTTGGTTTCTGATCGATTTCAAAGGTTATCCCATATCAGAGGGTAAAAGCGTTTGACCTTCCTCCCAGAGGGATGGGGTTTTTAATAACCAATTCAATTATTAATACCACGCCACATTGTGCTATACGTCATCCTTCTGTTCTCCGGTCCTACCTCCCCAGTTACAATGGTTAGAATAGAGGGTTGACAGGGCACCGATAGAGGAGCAATGAAAAATATGATGAATGCCAAAATAAAGTCACTCAAGGCCCTCCCTTCTTGTTTCATTCTCGTGCTCACTCACATACATCACATCATAGTTGTATCTTTGCCTTTGTAGTGCATACAATTTACCTGCACACCCACCCATCAAACCTACCCCCTCTGCCATAATCAGCAGTGAAAATGAAAATTTGTAGCTATTGAAGTGTTGAACACTTAGATGAATAGCTGTACCCCTGCCTGCACCTATAATTACCTCCAAGTCACTGAGACTCTTATCTGAAAAAAGTCCCATGACGCTGCTTTAATATTCATGTTAAAAGCTATTAGGTTCTGTAGTTTATATGGTGACTGCAATAACAGAGATAATTATGTTGACATTCAGGCTTGCCGGAATGGATTATACCTCCAGTCTTGATGATACATTTTGACATTTATGCATGCTCTTATTTTTCTATATGCAGTTGATGCATCATCATTTTATTTTGGTTTGATATGTTCAGTTTCTGTTCTTATAAACAATATTCTTACAAATAATAATAATAAAAGGTATCACTCCCTCAACTGAAGCTTCAATTTTAAGAGTTTCTGTAAACAGGCACTGGAGAAGTATTTATTTATTGGAAATCATGCCTAAAGTAATGTGCAAGATGTTCTTGTGGATGACAGATAATGGTGAAGTGCATTACATCTGAATCTATATGATGTACAGCTGCATTATTCACACAGCGATAAGTCTTTTCTTTTGAATTTTACTTGACCTAATCTAAAGAAAATATACATTTTGTTAATTCCACGGCTTTACGTATAAGGGCATTATTAAAAAGGTCCTTATCAGGTCTTACAATTTCAGATTAACAATTGATGACTTATTACATGTTGTCTTTATGATATCAAAGCCAAAATAAAACTAAGTACACCCCATGATTCAGTATCTTGTAGAACCACCTTTAGCAGCAGTTACCTGTTTACATCATTACTTTAGTTCAACGAGGTTTGTGGCCATTTGTTTTCCATGTGCTCTGTAACATTGATGTAGGCTTTAACCTTCATTTAAACATATTCCAGTATTCCTTATCTCATCTTATCCTAAATTATCTTTCATAAAATATGGCATGTCATTGCTAGGATGTTATCACTTACAGTCTAATTTCTTGGCACTCTCCCACAGATGTTGGATAATCAGGAGTTTTGTTTTGTTTTTTTCATGTGGGGTTGACAGATCACATGCACCTTCGTCTGTTTTCTTCTGTTTCTCATAGCCTGTTTGTCTTTTTCATAGCAAATTTGATTTCAAACTTAATTAAAACTAAACTTTTTTAAAACTTGAGCCACAGTGACTTCTTTAGGATAGTGAAGATATTCCTCCTGTCATCAGAGGCTTCTTCAGTTTTAAAACAACTGATGGAGAGTCCCAGGAAATTAACCCTTAACCCTCAGACCAGAGGTGGGCAACTCCAGGCCTCAAGGGCGTCCTGCAGGTTTTAGATATCACCCTGGGTCAACACACCTGAATCAAACAACTAGTTCATTACCAGGCCTCTGGAGAACTTCAAGACATGTTGAGGAGGTCATTTAGCCATTTAAATCAGCTGTGCTTGCTCAAGGACACATCTATAACCTGCAGGACAGGCCTGGAGTTGCCTACCCCTGCCGTACACCAACGCCTTCGGGGTGGTGCTGAGGGTCAATGACCCACTATTAATTAATCATGCGGGTTATCACATGAACCAAGATGTGAAAAAAGGCGGGGTCATTACCCCCTCCAGAACAAAGGTGTGAAACCGCTAACATTACAAGGCATCACCCGACCCCACCGTCATATGAGCTCTAGAGGTCACCTCGATGGTTTGTCACAGTGGACGTAAATGGCCTCCTTTACTCCAAACTGTCTTTCTTCTCAGTCCAAACTGTGGACATTGTGTACTATAATTTTTCGCACACTGCTTCTTCATTTTAGCTTAATAATTATTCATCTAACTTTATATTTACCTTACTTTAAGAGCTGCTAAGGACAAGTTGATTTTTAATATGTACTGATATTTATCACCATGACTGTATGCAATTCCACTTACTAGCATGCCCAGCAATGTAAGAGAGCAGACATGCAAACGCTTAGTATAAATATTTTCAAATTTTCTTGTATTTAACTAAATTTCTCAAAAAACAGAGCATATTTAAGATTGTTAAGTGCATGCAGTTCTTAGATTTGTTGCACCTTCACAAAGTAGAGACTCAAAGTGGCAAATAATAAGTTCTGACTCTTAATCAAAAACAGTGCTCATCCTGTATTTCCTGTGATGCAAATCTTCTTACAGACTCTTTGAAATGTCCATGTAGTTAAAATTGTAATCCTTTCGCCTGACCCTTCACTCTGAAAATATTGCTGATGGTGTCGTAAAACAGAAATAGAAATTGAAAGCTTCTCCCAGGCACTGCAAAGGCAATCAGTGAAGTCCTCAATAAAAACAAATTTGCAAAGAATCTGCAAGAAAAAGCACCGTATTACACTTTTATTTCCCAAAATGTGTGTGTATTTGAACACAGATAGTGAATGTTAAAGGCAGTAAAATTTTAAAAGTTCTCTTTGTTTTTCACTAGGTTCTTTCTCTGGGTGCCGATGTGCTTCCTGAATACAAACTCCAGACACCACGGATGGATAAGTGGACCATTCTTCACTACAGTCCATTCAAAGCAGTTTGGGACTGGCTGATCCTGCTGCTGGTCATCTACACGGCCATTTTCACCCCCTACTCTGCTGCCTTCCTCCTCAATGACATTGAGGAGCAGAGGAGACGGGAGTGTGGTTATTCCTGCTCGCCCCTCAATGTGGTTGATCTGATAGTTGACATTATGTTTATAGTGGACATCCTTATAAATTTTAGGACGACTTACGTCAACACCAATGAGGAGGTGGTCAGCCACCCAGCCAAGATCGCCATCCACTACTTTAAAGGCTGGTTCCTCATAGACATGGTGGCTGCCATCCCTTTTGACTTGCTCATCTTTGGCTCAGGATCTGATGAGGTGAGGATTTATTTCATTTATCAGTCAGTTATCAACCAGGCAGAGTTGGAGATGACAACAGTGATGACCGAGTATCTGACTGCCTTTACAAGAAAAGCACTTGAACTCACAGAATAAATCACAACTCACTCTAAAGGTCTTTTAGAACACGAGATAACATTGGTGGGTTCATCCAACCCTATTTGTGTCCTCTCCCAGTCTCCAACCAGGGATCTTTCACCTGTTAGGCAAATGTGTTAACCACTACACACTATGGTCACTAGTATCTCAGTTCATCTTGAGGTGAATGTCGTTCAGGTGATTGAGGTTATTACAGTTCAGCAGTAACAATAGTATGTATGGTCCTTCTTCTTCCTTATCCCTTTAGGGGTCACCACAGCAGCTCACTGGCTTTCATCTTGCCCTATCCCTAGTATCCTCCTATTTCACACAACCCTCTGCATATCCTTCAATACGTCCATGAATCTGTCTCTCTGATTTCACTCATTTCTTACTTCTTCTACTGACTTTCATTCATCTTCTCTCCAGAGCATACCTTCCTGTTACGTTTCCTCTAGATCCACAAAGACAGTGCAGCTCCTTCTGATCTTCTCCATGCTTCTCCATCAATACTCTCAAAGCAATCATCACGCCTGTTGTGCCTAACCCTAACCCCATCTCGACATGAGCCCATACACATTACACATTGATCGTCGCCCCTCTTCTTAACCTAGCTTCTACAACTCATTCTCATTGCTTCATAACTCATGAGCGTTATCCATCTGTAGTTCTTACATCACCCTCATTCTTGTAAATCGGTAAAAGATTGTATCACATGCTCTAGTTAAACAGTTCACTGCCCCACAAGTATGTTATCTGGACTAGCTGCCTTTATGCTCTTTAACCTGCTCATTTCCTCCTGACTAATCCTCTGCACTTCCAGATTCACTAACTTTCCTCCATCTTCCTCTCCTACTCATTTGCATAATTCAGCAGCTTCTTAAAGTACTCCGTCCATCTCTCAATACACACTCTTCCAATTCAATTCAATTGATTTATACAGCTCCAAATCACAACAACAGTCGCCTCAAGGTGTTTTATATTGTAAAGTAGACCCTACCCTACATACTACAGAGAAAAACCCATCAATCATATGAACCCCCTATGAGCAAGCGCTTTGGGGACAGTGGGAAGGAAAAACTCCCTTTTAACAGGAAGAAACCTCCAGCAGAACCAGGCTCAGGGAGGGACGGCCATTTGCCGGGGTTGGTTGGGGTTAGAGAAGTCCAAAGGGATTTTTAAAAATGCTGTACTTAATATCCTCTCTGTTCTCTTAGATACAGATCAACTCTTTGTACAGTCACATTTAAATAAGTACAGAACACATTTAAATAAACTTAATCAGTAGATTAATGAGTAGGGGGGGGGGGGGGGGGTCATTTTTACCTGAAATAGCTTTGTGAAACCTAAATTGAAAAGAACTCTTTTTTTACACCATGAAGCTGCTGAGCATCAGTCCTGCCTTAGTTACCCCTGTGTCATCAGGCTACACTTTGGGCAGTCTTTTTTTGAGATGTTATCTTGAATGCTTAGACTCCCAAACCAATCTGACACTTCGTTTTCGCATCTGCTTCCCTCCGCTCTCTTTTCATCAGAGACAGACTCTACGGCCCCAGGCCATCCAAATCTTTAAAAAGGTCTGTGCCTGCCCAACAGCTCTGCTTGCAAGCAACTGTACGTCTGAGGGAGATGGCATAGCAAACTCCCGCTGCTGAGAACGGGGAGCAACAGAGGACATAATTACTAGCTTGAGAATATACAAAAAAAATCTGATTAAATGAAACATTTTTTAATTATTTGCACTCCAAACTAAAATTACATACATCAAGGTTCATTTAATATTTAATAGTAAGAAAACATTTTAAAGGAAATACAATATTCCAATCCTTTACTGCCCCAAACACATGCATTTCTCTTGTTTCTAGAGCGGGTCTGATTCCCAGCCCCTTCCTTGCATTTTCAAATCAATCCAGGAGCAAATCTGGCAATGCAGTCCAATGCAATGTGTGAAAATTCCAGGTTCCACGATACGCAAAGCAATACCTTCAAAAACACACATAAAATTAGGATATATCCAGGATTAAGGTGTGTATTAAGAGCAAGGTCCTGATCTGATGTTAGCCTACTGGTTTGCCAAGTCTTTATTTACCATTAGGTGTGTGTTTCTTTGAGGAAGTACATGGCTAGAGGCCACCAGTGAGTGGCGGGCAAGGAAAAAAGAGCAGACAGCTGAGCGACACCACAGCACAACATACGTCCTCATCATACAGCCAAATGACTTGTGCAGTGACAGGATGTGTTCTACTTACAATTTGCGTCCACAGCACACAGTGTCAGGATGAGGCAAAAAAAAAAAAGTTGTATTTTTACCTCCTCCAATCAAGAGAAGCTGAAAATAACATATCCATGTACATTTTTAGCTCTGGTCTTTAAGATGTGTTATTTTAGCTCACTGTGCAGAAACAGGAACTATTTTTAGCCCTAATTTCATGCACTTTTGTTGCCTGGAAACCACATCTGACAATGTGTTAAGAGTTTTGTTGGGTCTTTTCTGCTGATTTTATTGGGTGCATATTCCTGGGTGATATCCTGCTTTGATTGGACTTGGCTGCAGGCTGGCACACAAAAGAAAATGATGTGGCTTCGAATTTGCCTGCAGGACTTGTTTCAACTCCTCCATCATTTTCATATCAATGTCCTGTTGTGATAAGATCAGATAGTTTGCATATTATGTCCACATTCACATGGATATAGTGCCCGCATTTGACACATTTGCAAACTATGGAGGATCCCTGAAAAAAGTGAACCTAAATCACAATTCAAATGTCATTCACCTGAAATTCTGGGCAGACCACTGTAAACCTGGAACAAAGCCAAAATGTCAGGGTGCGTGGGTGGTTACATACATCTCTTCCGTGCCTGGTAGTAAATTTACATAAACACTGTGCTTCCAGTGTGTCTAGCTACTTCATGACAGTTCCACAAAATTGATCATATTACTGTATCTGCCCTCCTGAAAGAGACATTTATGATTACAAATATTAAATTAACCCTTTAAGGTCAAGTGAACAACACAAGCAAATCCTCTTTTCTATAACAGATGTCCTGTGAATATTTTCATGCAAATCAAGTGAGGCGTGTGTAATGGATTGCTTCCCGGCTTCACATTCTGTCTCCATTCAGAGGGTAAATGTGCATTGTTTTCCCTTTGGTTAAAGCAGACTGTACAAAATTGCACTCCAACTCCATTATGCTGTAAAACCTGCAGCAACGGCTGTACTAAACAAAGAGAAAGGAGGCAGATTCGTTGTAACAGGCAGCCCCCTCAGTCTCGCTTGTGCACACAGGAAGAACAGACAGATTTGTACTTGAAATTTTTCTGCAACTGTTCACTCAGACAGTAGACACTATAGTTGTGGATAATATGTTCTCTTTATAGATCACATGAAGAAGGGAAACATTTGGGTGATTATTGGCTTGTTCTGTGCCGTGCAGAGCTCTTGTCGGATAGAAAGAATGTGACCACTTTGAAGACAGAAAGTTATATCACACCCTTGGTTGACTCTTGGGTTTTAAAAGTGGCCAGGGGAGCCTGCAAAGCTACAGTGGCAGATGACCAGAGGGATATTTTCTGGGTATTTTTCATATAGTTTGTTCCTAATGTTAGCTTTAGCTTCACTCTTAGCCCCAAATGCATTCAACTTACTTTAAGATTTTAATCAATTTTACACATCATACAGCATGCACTGTGTCATCTGTGCAGGTCACTCAGAGTCACTTGCATGCTGGATAATTTGAAGCCCATCTGTTTCTATACAAGATTCATTCACTGTTCACTGTGTTGTCACTGAAAGGGAACACTGCAATGACAGATGGCTGTGATTTAGGGGTGAGATTGGAAGAATGGAGGCTCTTTAATGGACCCATCAGAAGCAGCTACAGCACTCTTCCTCACCATGATGTAGACGCACTCTTTCTCATCAGTCATTTGCTTTCAAAACAAAACAACAAACAACAAGCCCCCTTCTTACTTTTTAGTGCTTTGAATAATCAATGTCGTATTTGCTTTCACCTGCACAAGAGGTAATAAAACAATAGGCAAGCACAGAAGTGATGAAGCACAGTTACTAAGGTTTGTGCTTCTTTAAGGATATTAAGATAATTGCGAGGTGTGATAGGGAGTGGTTGGACCTATTAGCATTTTCTTGTACTGTGTTTACAGATTGCTCCACACTAATAGCCGCTCCACTCTCACGTTACACACTCTGTATTCATTGTGTCAAAAATGGGGACACATTGGCACACTGGCTTTGAGACTTTGATGGAGGTTCCAAGCTGGTGATATTTTTTGGTTTTTTTAAGCTCATTTTGCCATCATCATATGCAGTTATCGAAAAGGGGTTTTTTTCATCTGCCAACAGATGAATCACCAAAGCAACCTTCTCTCTTTCATACGCTTTTTTGGCATGCCAGTTAAGAAGCCAGATACTTACTGACATTTTATGATTTGTAGAGCTTGAGGCAGGGAAGTTGTGCTGACCCCAAGGGATGCTGAGACCTTGAAAGATCTGTTTATACCAGCACGAATGATCTACTACTGTATGTTGCAAAAAGCTACACCATATGTTTTTGAGTCGGTAATAATGAGCCGAACATTCTCATAAACCCAACCCTAAACAAATGGTAGACAAATAATGAGTTCTCTTTGCTTGCAAAGATGTGACATACTTGAAGTTTGCCATCCCACATGTGTTTTGATCAGACCTGTGATCCCTTTTTTAACTTTTGAATTTTGACTTTGCTTTGTGGGGATGCTGAATAATGTTGGAAGGAAAGTAGCTAAAGATTACACACTGGTCAGAATCACTTATAAGCTTAACTACAGTGAGTGAACCTAATCACTGATGGACCATTAGAGCCCAACTGATTTATTTGCAGACCGATATTATTAGCCATTATTAGCTTTTCAAGACTTTCATTTATAACCCCTGATAAATAAAAAGAGACGAGCGAAACTCCTTTTAGCCATGTTTTGAGTGTTGTATAATTTATCAATTTGCAAGTTCCCTGTTCTCAACAGGTAACGCCATAGTTCCCTGTTTCCAACAGGGAACTGGTCCCTGTCGGAGATTAAATAAATAACTAAACATTACAAATGTTAGGAACTCTATTTGTGTTGCGTGAGCCTAAAAGAAAAAAAAATAGGAAGTTTTAAATAGTAGGATTTTTTTTGAAATCCCTGAATACCTACACATCCCCAGATTTATCACCCAGTAGAATAAGGACATGAGTAAACTACCATCACTCCCTGTATCACATATTTTAGCACATTGTACCATGTACATATCCAAACGTAGAGTATTTAAAACACATAGATTTAAGTGAGCGTGCACTCCTCTGTTTTCCAGACTACCACTCTGATCGGTCTGCTAAAGACGGCCCGTCTCCTACGGCTTGTACGAGTGGCCCGTAAGCTGGACCGTTACTCAGAGTATGGTGCTGCTGTCCTCATGCTGCTCATGTGCATCTTTGCCCTCATTGCACACTGGTTGGCCTGCATCTGGTACGCAATTGGAAATGTGGAGAAGCCTTACCTGGAGCATAAAATTGGCTGGCTGGACAACCTGGGGGTGTCAATAGGTAATGTCTGTTGATGATAGTTCCTTCCCTCAGTTCTCTATTTTAAAGCTGAATTTAAAAGTAGGATAGAAAAATGATTATGTTGCATTTTACAGGGAAAAAATACAACTACAGTGACCCAAGCTCAGGTCCTTCCATCAAAGATAAGTATGTCACAGCACTCTACTTCACCTTCAGCAGTCTGACCAGCGTGGGCTTTGGGAACGTTTCCCCCAACACCAACTCTGAGAAGATCTTTTCCATATGTGTTATGCTCATTGGATGTGAGTGATAACTGAATGACAGCACATACAGACAGTTAGGAAAGACATAAAGCCAAACACTGAAACTAGTACTGTTTTCATTTTACATGAAAGATCCAATGTATTTTTTAAATATAAATAAATGCACTGTTAAAACCTGCTGATATAGCATAATTGGAACATAAAGGATTCACAGTCCACATTCAGGACATCAGTTTGTGCATTTCTGGCAGTAGCAGCAACTCCCAAGGTAGGTGTTATGTATATGAAGAGATGAGCCCATCTGTACTCAAAGGTCACCTCTATGGCTTCTCTCCCAGCTCTAATGTACGCCAGCATCTTTGGAAATGTGTCCGCCATCATCCAGAGGTTGTATTCAGGTACAGCCAGGTATCACCTCCAGATGCTGCGGGTCAAAGAATTCATCCGCTTCCACCAGATCCCAAACCCACTGAGGCAGAGGCTGGAGGAGTACTTCCAACACGCTTGGACGTACACTAACGGCATCGACATGAATATGGTACGAGAGGGATGGTGTTTGCACTGGTACGGAACTATAACAAAACTGGGATTGCTGTTGGGTTTTTTCTCTCTGCTACTTCTTCTCCCCCTTTTTCAATTTCATTTCTGTGAGTTTGAAGTTTTGAACCCCATTTCTGCTGAGTTTCAACTATCTGGTTCTGAAAAACGCTCTTACCACATCAGTGTGAACCTATCTTGCTATGTCATTGGCATAGTGCAATGCTTTCATTATCCTGTGCAATGTTTAGCCTTAACCAAGTGAATGAAAGCCACTGTTACTGTGTGTGCATACAGTAACTCAGGCTTTTGTCATCATGAACTGTTCATGGTACTTATATAAGTTTGTCTTTTCCATGTCTGCCTCATGTCAAATGGAATGACCCCACCACTCTGGTAAGAGCAGGAGGTACATGTGCTAACACAATGTTTATACGGATGCTCCTCAGTCTTAGAGCTTCACCTAGCTGTGTCTGACATTAGTAGTATAATGCTTTGTTAGTTTCTCCATGAGACCATCAAATACACTGTGTCAAGGTTTTATTAGTGCCCCAGACATGCATGTAATTAATGGACGTGTTCTGTTCATCAGGGTGTTACACAATTTACTGTGCATATATGGACATATAGCTATTTTGTACACAACTGTGGTGAAACCATACCACATATATTTTATCGACTTGTGCATGCCTTTATTAAGGAACACACACGTAATTCTTCATGTTTCTCACAGGCCCCAGTAATCGTCTATCATTGGTAGACTTGCATGTGGCCTGTCTTGAAGTTCCTTTTGCATGAAATCTGTGTATTCAAACACAACCCCATGATATTCATCTGGTACCAGAGAGAGTGAGTGAATCATGCCTGTGAGAGTGGGCACAGCCTCGCTGGGCACTGCCAGGTTTCCCTCCCACTGTGGGAGGCTTGGCTGCACGCTCCGCGGCGGCACCTGCGCTTGCCAAATGTTGTTCAATCTTTCCTTTCCAAATGTACTAATCAGTTTTTGTTGCGAGCAACAAAAAGCATGTCAGAGCCAGAAATCCTGTTCAGGCAACATTTCTTTTGCTGTGCTTGTGTCATTGTTTAAATGACAAAAAGAAGAAATGTCTTTGTGATATCCAGTGAACTCAAACCTCATTTTCAAGCCTTTCAGTCTATGAAAATGTACACTTATTAATAGTCAGTTCAAGTTGTCCTGGGATTTGTAATTTTTTGTCAGTGGTCGCTGGGGGTTTTTTTTTTTTGGGGGGGGGGGGGGGGGGTGGTTATGTCTTTAAACGGTAAGTGCAAAATTAAGTTTTAATTTTAGTTCAAAAATAATCGCCTCAGGTCACTTTTTACTGTAAGGTAAATACTGTACAATCAAGAGAAAAACCCCAACAGTGTTTTAACCAAACACCTGGTGACTGTGGAAAAGAAAAACTTCCTTTTAACAGAAGTTGAATGTGATGTTACTAGAAATGGTAATTGTAATGGTAAATGTGTAGGAATGCTTCACATTTTATCGGTTCAGTATTTTTTAAATGGTATTTGTTTTTTTATCCTTTAACAACAAACAAAGGGTCAGAGTATTGGAAAAAAAATTAATGAGCGTTACTGAGGTTAGAATTCTTAGAGGATTCTCATTATGTGAGTACATAAAGAAACAGACAGAAGACTCAAATGTCAAATCTGTGTTTTGACTTTGTGATTTCATTTATCTACAGCTTTACAGTCTCTAAATGTTCTGTTTACCTCTTATTTTAAGCTCCTCAGAGGCTCACTAAAACAGTAAAAAGACATTGCAGACCATTTCTACTGCAGGGTTTTGAGAAGAAGGAAAGAGCACAAGTGGCAACTGTATTAAATTTCACTGGAAGTCAAGTCAATTCGACCTACTGCTTCACCTCAAACCCAAAGTCATAAAATATAAGAAAAAAGAACCATCACAGCTTACATAATATACTACCTCAATACGTCTGACCATACACATGTGTGCTTTGACTCAGGTCCTGAAGGGTTTTCCAGAGTGCCTACAGGCGGATATCTGCCTCCACCTCAACAAGAATCTCCTCCAGGGCTGTAAAGCATTTCGCGGAGCCACCAAGGGCTGCCTTCGGGCCTTGGCCATGAGGTTTAAGACGACCCATGCACCCCCTGGAGACACGCTAGTCCACAGTGGAGATGTACTTACAGCACTCTACTTTGTTTCCCGTGGCTCCATTGAAATCCTAAAGGATGACGTTGTGGTGGCCATCCTGGGTGGGTCTGCATTACTCATCTAAAGATTTACGTTAGATATGAATTGCATTCACATTAACAAACATTAACTTTAAAAGCAGCATGCTTTAAGTTAGTGGCTTTTTCTCTTTTCCATCAACCACCTGCTGATTGTAGGTTTATATAGATGGATGTCAAACTTCTTGTCTTGTCTAAGTTTAACCAAAGAGCCAAAGTATAACATTTTGTTAATAATTGTTTTTGATTGGCTTTCAGCAACAGAAAAAACATTTTTTCTTCAAATCATACTCTCATGTCTGAGGGTTTGATGAATTCTAGTGCTGTTACAGCCAGCATGAGCTTTCACAGTGCAGAAAACCCGCTGACAACAATTCAGCATCCAAGTATGCAAACATCTAAATGTTCTTAATTAGTGAATAACATGTGAATCCAGCTGATGAGCCAGCTCAAAAACACTTTAAAAGGAACCTCAAAAGAGTATGACTGATAGTCCTGTCAGTCCAGTCTGGTCGGACTTGCCTGAGTACACCTCCATTAGTGTAGATGCAGGTGGGCCAGCTAAATGAAGATGGCTCAGTTGTGCTATAATAAGGCTGGGCTGGCAGCTGAGCTCCCTATCGGGTATGTTGTTTTAACTTCAAAGAAAATTCTGATTACTGCTCCCTCACAGGCATGCTCAAGATGAAGGGAGAGGACAGAACACAGTGGGGGGAGTACATATAGTGGGATGAGGGTAACAGAGAATATGTGTTAATGGAAAAAAAAGGGCACGATTTCTTTCATATAGAGACAAATGACAAAAGAAATGGGGAGGGATGAACGAGTGGGCAGGTTAGAGAGAAGAGAAGAGCAATAGAAAACAAAGAATGTGAAGTGACAGCGGAAGAAAAGAGAGTAGAGAAATTTTGTGTGGTTGTCAGCGTGGTGTGATGTAGTGCTTGATGACAGAAGCCGCATTCTGCTATCAACAGCTTCCAGATTTAATCACAGCAAATCTCATCTGGTCTCCCTGTTTTTCTCATCTCAGCTGTGGGCAGGTGTAGCCTGCTGAGCCTTTTATACGCTTGTTTTTCATTAAGGGCTCTTTTCACACAGCCAATAAGGTCTAGAGAAAGCACATGACACAATAGGGTTAGGATAAGCAAGGGCCATCACATGTAAGTCAGCACATTCTCTGCGAGGGAAGTAGATCAACACAAAAATAACACAAAATGTAAATAAAATCTCATAAATCCATATTTTAGTCAATATGAAACAAAGTTTTATCGTTATCATTTTAAGAAAAACAGGTGGAGGAACATTTTGCATCTAATTAGCTTAATTTGTAGCTCAGTAACATGTTTGGTTATAAGAAAAGCATCAGAGGGAGAGTTTCTTAGGCAGAGGTTCCCCAGTCTGCAAAACACTGCATCTACAAGTTATATATGCTATATGTTCTCCAGTAACTTTAATTTAATTTCTTCTGCCAAAAATAAATGTCCTTCATAAGCTGAAAGATGACACTTCCTGTGTCAACCTCCCCACTTGTTTCTTCTTTAGGCAAAAATGACATCTTCGGAGAAATGATACACCTGTACGCAAAGCCGGGGAAATCCTGCGCAGATGTGCGGGCACTAAGTTATTGTGACCTGCAAACCATTCAGAGGGAGGACATTCTGGAGGTGCTGGACATGTATCCAGAATTCGCGGACCACTTCTTCACTAACCTGGAGCTCACGTTTGACCTCCGTGATGAAAATGCAAAGGTAACTTAAATAAGGCTTGCCCCACCGATTATAGCAATATAGGCTTTCATATTCAATTCTATTTTAAAGAAATTTCTGTAATCGCTCATTTGCTGGAAGACAAGAATGAGAGAGTACTAATCGCTGGACAGAAGACATGATGTGGGAGGTTGTAATAACACGTTAAGTGAGAGAGCAGCATCGTGTGTGTGTGTGAATCCAAATGAGCTAGTTTTATCTTTTAAAAAGAGAGCTGGGAGTGCACTTTGTGTTGACCTTTGGTTATTTATTTAGAGAACTGGAAAGCAGAGAGGGACGCAGAGCAGAGGTGACACATGAGAAGAGCGTGCTAGGATTACAACAAAAACAGCAGAGACATGGTGTTCCAACAAGACATGCAGGAGTTTATATTGCTTAGTTAAGGAAGCTTGTTGTTTTAATACCAACACAATTTTTGTGCTTCTAACATTTTTACTTCTAGAACAACAGAGGCGAGTGACACAGATATGACACAGACTTTTACGCTGGTTCAGTCTGATCATACATCATCTCTTTATAGGTGACCTACTCACAAGAAACTGATTCTAACATGGATGACTCCAAGTGTCGAAAACGGGTCTCATACAGAAGGAAATCCTCCACAGGTCAGCGTGATGCACAAAAGCACTACTGTTGGTGGTTTTAAATGGGAAACCCTGTTTATTTTGCATCTGGATAACCAGCACACATGCTGTTTACTGTTTACTGTTACCATAGCAGTGCCATTTATTCAGCCAGCTAACACCTCAGACCTGCTGCACCCTCATTTAAATATTCCTCAGAAACATGCTGCCAAAACTGATACATACCATGGATGGCATTATCTTGGCCTCCAGTAAGGTAAGTTATAAGGAGCAGTGCCTAAAAGTCGTTCCTGACCATGTAACAAGTCTCTAGTAACAACTTTAAAATGCAGAATATTGAAAAAATTAGAAATGGCTCTGCACAGAAAGTCCACATTAGCTAGTCTTCCTTTGCTTTTTGTAAAATCCAGAAAACCCATTTAAAATCCTCATAGAATCCATCTGATCTTTCAGGCCCTCTATCTTAAACACCTCATAGTACCATGTTATCCTTACAGAGCACTCTTCAATACGCCTGCACGGCTTACTTGTGGTTCCCGCAGTTTCTAAAAGTAGAAGGGGAGGCAGAGCCTTCAACTATAAGGCGTTTCTCCTCTGTGGAAACGGCTTCCAGTTTGGGTTCAGGAGACAGACAGTGTCATAAAGCTTATAATTAGGATTGGATCAGGTGCCTGAACCATTTTTAGTTATTCAGGTTTTAGATGTGTCCTTGATCCAACACAGCTGACTTAAATGGCTAAATTACCTCCTCAACATATCTTGAAGTTCTCCAGAGGACTGGTTTAAATGATTCAGGTGTGTTGACCCAGGGTGAGATCTAAAACCTGCAGGACACTGGACCTGGAGGCCTGGGGTTCGACACCCCTGGGCTATAGGCTTGGACTTCCAGAAGATTGTGTGTGTTTGTTTTGTCTTGTTACCTGCTTGTTGTTGTTGGTGGTTGCTGTTTGTTCATCTTGTCTTTCTCCTTATGACTCACCTGGCCTCAGCAGGTGACAGCACCTACCTGAGCCTGGCTATGCGGTAAATGTCTTCCTGTTAAAACAGAGTTTTCCTAATACTCCTGCCCTGTCCTTCCTCACCGGGGATTGTCAGATTAATGACAGAGTAATGTGAACATTCTCTCAGTTTTAATTTATTTACTTTCATTTGATCAACTTCTGAAAACTTAGTCATAAATGTTACATATAAAATTTGACAATCACCTTAAACTGTAAGTCTAAAGTCTGCAAATTCTTTTCACTGTTTTAGACACAGATCTGTTTGGACTTGTGTAAAAGAGAGACACACAGCATGTAAATCTGCCAAATCAAATATGGAACTACCTGCTGAGGTGACCCTTGTGAGTAAGGGAGCATCTGAAAGTAGCTTTTATTAATAATTAACAGTGAGCCTTTCATCCGAGCAACAGCAGCTGCAATTATGGATCTTATGACTAAATGACCAAAGTTTGGGTATTGAATTGTCAGCATAATTTGAGAGAAATGATCTCCAAAACCACTGTTACACTCTCTGTTTAGCCTTATTTCATGTTTTTTTTTTCTGTGACTGATGTTTCACATACCTGTACCTATCACAGAGACTCACATTCAAATGAAGTCATTTTCCTATACATGTACCTGTGCACAGAGCCTAGGTGGAGCTGAGTGTGAAGCCTTTCTCAGACCTATTTTTAGCACATCTATATTGTATTCAGAAAGATTCCAGCATTTTTTTAAGTGGATTGAAACCACATTTGGACATTTCTAGAGAAGTGTGTCAGTGTGGATGCTAAAGTCAGTTTACAAAGCGTCTTTTGTCATGCAAAACACAGGACGCAAAGGACAAGGTACACATGCAGAGCTGCTTACTTATTACACTGTTACCATAGCAACTCATTCAGATAGCCGGGCGACATGTAGACACACAAATCCAATCTGATCACTTAACCAAATAACAGTATTGAAACTGTGCCTTAAAAGGAAGACAGCAGGCAAATCAGAGTTGCCTGATGTCTTAGCAAAGCATGTGACCTCCCTGTGTCAGGTCAGAAACTCATGAGGGCTAATGAGAATGAATTTTGGGTGATGTGTTTTTCAATGCTTTGGATGTGTTGAATGTCTTCAAGAATTCAACATTTAGTTATCACACGGTGGCCTTTTGGCACACCGTCCACTCTGTAGGAAGTCATGGTGACCTTAGCTGCGAATTCGGTTTTTCCTACAAACATTTTTGATTCTCAGGACAGTATTTTAAATAAACAGGTCTACGCAACGATGCCTCCAGGTGGTGTTTGAGTTACACTGAAGCCCACTGATGCTCCATTTAACTTGCCAAAGCTGCGCTTCCTCATTCCTAGCCCCTTCTCATGAATGTGTGCTGACTCAAGTGCAATGACAGCCTCAATGTTAATAAAAGGGGAGGTTTATAAAATAAAAAAAGCTTATTTTCAGAAAAGATACTTTAATAAAGAATGTTTTCTTACAGTTAGGCTGGGTTATATTAGGTTTCTTTGTGCAGTCATGCTCAATCATACAAACTGAAAGCAATTCTCTGAACCTTCCTATTTGCACTGTTAATGCATTGTGAAAGTGCTCGGCACTGACAAGCTGGACTTGTTTTGTACTTTTCTGAAGCTCACGCATGACAGAATTTAAAATACAGAGAAGTCTAAACAATTTCATTAAACTACATTAATTAATCCATCTTTTGTCACTGTCACTGGCAACAACATACAAAAAGAGAACCTCAACAATCTGACAGACCATTTTAACAGGAAGAGGCCTCTGGCTGAACCAGGCTCAGGGAGGTGCAGCCATATGTTGACTGGTTGGAGTGAGGGGGAAGAGATGAGTGGAAAGAAGAGCACAGAGAGGCTACAAACAACAAATGGGGAAAATGGGGGGAGGTGAGAATAGATAAGTGCTCAGTGCATCTCCCAGCAGAGCCTATAGTAGCATAACTTGTTTGGATATCCAGATCCAGACTTATATGGGCTCAAAATGTGGTCAAAAATATTTTGTACTTGTAAATCGGTTTTGTACTTGTAAATCAGGATTTGTATGTGTAAAAAAATTTGTGTGTGTGTAAAAAAGATTTGTGTGTGGACTTAGCCAAAAAAAACCCTGCAAGTTACAAGTACGAATTTTGACCCTATTTTTCTTCCTTTCATCTGATTGGTCAATGTCATGTCAATCACAAATGTAACAATCCAATCAGAGAAGTCCCTATATTAAACACGTAGACCTGTGACACAAAAATCACCAACTCAGACGACCACAGACTGTTTTCCTTCGTGGTGATGAAGGAAAACTCTGGGTTGGCATGTAAAAGGGCATTTATTCCCTTCAAAGACCTGCAGTTCAAAAAAAGCACCCCTCAGACAGCCAAACCCATCTGTTCTCTGATTGGATTGTTACATTTGTGATTGACATGACATTGACCAATCAGATGAAAGGAAGAAAAATAGGGTCAAAATTCGTACTTGTAACTTGCAGGGTTTTTTTTGGCTAAGTCCACACACAAATCTTTTTTACACATACAAATCTTTTTTACACACACAAATTTTTTTTACACATACAAATCCTGATTTACAAGTACAAAATCGATTTACAAGTACAAAATATTTATGACCTCATTTTGAGCCCATAGACTTACTCATAACCTGTAGGAAAAAGAAGAGTTTAAAGCTTAATATGAAAAGTAGGGAGCATGTCTGTCTCTTAAATCCAAACTGGGAGCTAGTTTCACAGAAAAGAGATCCAGTAGCTGAAGGCGCTGCCTCCTAGTCGACTGTAAAATAAAATACACAAACAAGTCTGCAGTATGAGAGTGAAGAGCTCTTCTGGCAACAGTTGATACTAAGAGATTTTAAAAATATAATGCTTCATCATCATTCAGTACTTCGTACGTGAAGTGGAATATCTTTAATTTAATCTAATTGGTCACCATGGTTACGAGTCCTCTGTCACTGGTGTCACCATCTCACAGTATAACACAAGTAGGGACAGAGAAAGTAGCTAATGGTCCATTTCACAGACTAGCAGCTGGCATATCTTGCCTGCATCCATCAGGTGTGAAGATTTAGACCTCATTTCAGTTTGGAATGAAAAGCTCATGTTCACTATTCATTACTGCTGAACAAGCTAGCCTTGTAAACACACATTTGGAACACATTATGATATAATGCACAACATTAACAGGCTAGATTGTGCTTTAACATTGTTTGTCCTCACTTTAATCCCAAAGCAAGACACGTGCTACTGTTGTCAGATAACAAAGGCAACCCCCACATCCCCAGAGGAAGTCAGTGTTCCCCCAGCAGGTTTTCTGACTGCACTTTGTGCCCGTAGGCTCCCACAACCAGGACAACAAGGAGACTGCGGTCACCTACTGCAACACAAAGCAGACGAGGCAGATCTATGCTTCCTCGGCAGCTGAGAAGAGGAGAGAGTCTGCTGAGGAGGGAGAGGATGATGAGGATGAGGAGGAAGAGGAAGGCAGGGAGGAGGAAGAGGAGCAGAGGCCCTTGTGTTCTGGTGTGCTGGGCTACCCGGTGGTAAGGGACCACGCCCTGGGCCTTGGGTTGAACAGTGCTTCCAGTACACAGGCTGGAGACAACGCACAGAACCAGGAATACAAAGGTGACAGAGATGTCAGATGTATTTGTTCCTACAAATGAAGAGGTTTTTTTTTTATCTCTCCATCAAGTAACAAGAGATTAGTCTTTATTTCTTTCCTGTCATTCAAATAAATGTTTTTTTCTAACAAAAACCAAGTGGATAAAACACTAAAGAAACATCTGAGAAATTACTGACATTGTTCAAATACACAGTTTCCTGTAAATCTGGGGGTTTTTTCCCTGTAAAGGTTGACACCAGAATAAGTAATTAACTTAGAAGTTCATTTTCAAGAATTCAAAAAACCCCAGTTAAAAAAGCCTGAGGGGAGGATTGTCACATCTATTAAAAATCCCAAAAAGGATTATGTGTCATGTTGAAACCTAAAACCAACTCAGTAATAAAATGTAAGAGGATTTTATCCAGCACTTGGCTCGGGA
This sequence comes from Haplochromis burtoni, assembly GCF_018398535.1. Classification (NCBI taxonomy): domain Eukaryota; kingdom Metazoa; phylum Chordata; class Actinopteri; order Cichliformes; family Cichlidae; genus Haplochromis; species Haplochromis burtoni. The sequence goes on from NW_024582729.1 coordinate 286,705, forward strand.
CACCCCTTGTGACTGTAGGTTCGGGCCAAACTGAAGGATCTGTTGGAAACATGTTGTTAATGTGAATGTTGTTAATAGGACTGTACCGGCTGTAAAGGCGCAGCAAACCGATACAGAATCCTCCTATGCATTCCAATGCAGATGCAGCTTCCACATAAACAGCTGCATCTGACTTCATTTGATCTGCACTCTCAGTAGTCAGCTGCAGTCACCTTAAATCCTCCATAAATTGGTTTAGTATAAACACACGCACAGGGCGCTCCTGCATTTTAACTGTAAGTCAAACTCAGCAGGATTCCACACTGACGTGGGAAATCTGTGTCAGTGTGTTGGTTTGATAATATCCCACAATTCAGATGTTACAGCTGTAAGAGGATTTGTTCTGGAGAGCAGAGTGATATTGATTCTTACAAACTGGCGAGAGAAATGCACAGGAAATGTCAATTTAATCTCTAGCAGAAACCCAAAAGAGAGGCAGGAAAATCCCACTGAGGTTGTGATGCAAGCTGGGGTCAGATGGGTGTTTTCCTCTCCAGTGTAAATGTCAGGAATCAGAAGGTGGTAAGCTGCTCGGAGCTCAGTAAAGCTAAATGATGAGAGGGCACAGCACATACAGTGCTTTCCCTGAGAAACCATTCTAATAACACAGATCGTTTCTTGTGCACGCGTGTGTATGCGTATTCATCTCTGCTTGCATGTCTTTCCCTCCAGAGCTCCACCCTGACGAGTGGGTGCATCAGCATCCCGGTGAGGCTGCGGAGGAGTCTGCTCACTGCCAGGAAACACCAGCCAGGGAGGATGACAGTGACACAGAGCTCACCTATGGAGAGGTGGAGCAACGTCTAGACTTGCTACAGCAGCACCTCAACAGGTGCGCAAGGGCAAAGGGGAAGGGTTTTGAAACAGCTTGTTGGTCATGTCAAACCAAAAGACTGTAAATGCTCTTTGTATCGTCAACACTCAGGATTACGTTGATACAGAGGCTTCAGGCAACTTTAGCGGCTAAACTCAATAGTGAATTTCTAAATGCAATATAGCAACAGCAGCAGGAAAAGACCAGTTTATCAGTCAATGCTGGAGCTGAAGCTGAACGTCCCTGCAAAAGTCTGCTGAGCAGAATGGAACATGATGTCAGTCCTAAACACGTTACTATCTACATATATAAGTATATATAGCATAAGTATTTTTTTTTTCATTTTTCATTTCATTTATCATTAATCACCCAAACATGCTGCACATCCTTTCCAACTCAAGCGCTCTGCCTAGCCAGTCAGTAAAAGTCCTTTTCGCCTTCATTAGTGCCTAGGATCACATAGAAGTCACTGCAAGCCTTCTGTCTCCATTCTTCAACTCTCTGACTACTCAACTAATTCTTAGCTAACCTATTTCTTTGAATACATTCCTGCACTTCTCCATTTCCCCACCAAGTACACCAAACAGCTTCTTGGCAACTGTTTGGTGTACTTTAGCTGTACTTTCCCACTCATCGGTAACACTTCCCTACAAACCAGAGCAGGTCTCTCTCCCTGAACTGTGCATACGATTCTTTCATCCTCAGCTTTATTTGTACTTGCTTCCTCTTCTTAATATACAGTAATTTCCTATAGACTACCGTCTGACACTAACTAGCGACATTCTCCCCTGACATAACTTTGCAGTCTTCTCTTTCGGATTCCCCTTCTGCATAAGATGTAATTCACCTGTGTTTAACTTCCTTCATTCTTAGATCACCCTATGTTTCTCCCTTTGTGTTTACAGCCATTTCTGTCCATTTCACAAAATCCACTACCATCTGTCTTTCTCGATTTCTCACTATAGCTATACAGCATGCCCTCATCACCTCTGTTCCTTTCATCTACATGTCTATTGACATCCACTCCAATCACCACTCTTTCGCCCATGGGAACAGTCTCTACTGCTTCATCCAACTTACTCTAGAATTCTTTCTTCTAACTGACATATTCAACCTGTGACACTGACAACATTCAGCATCACCCCTTAAATTTCTGGGTTCAAACTCATGATTCTGTCTGCAACCCTCTTCACGGTCACATTATTCACATACTTTTCCTTCAAGTTGACCCCCTTCTCCATTTCTCTTCCTATGTAGACCACGCATTTTGATCTCTTCTACTTTTTTTGCATTGTTGAAACCACTCATAGCTCATTTTTATACCAGAAAGCTAGCTTTCTCAGTTAATCCCATAAAAACTATAACACATCCTTTTTCTGGGGAGCAACTGCCAAATCACGGATGTCCTGTTTTTAAATAAAGGAACAAAGAAAAAAGCACCAATATGTAAACTTTCAGGCTTTTTTCACATTTTGAACAGTTTTGGTTAAAACTTAAACTAATCTATTGGTCAGTACTACTGGCCAATCAGATTTACCATCACTAGTCAATGTTACAGGAGCTAAATCAGTGGAATGCTATTTCAGGATTTTTCAGGCACTTAACCTTTGGATTACTAAAGACACCTCTGGGATCATGTTTGACTCAATTTTCTATAATAGGCTTTGTATTTTTCAGCAGCTTCTTTGAGAGCTAGCCATGTGAATCACATAATTCTGCCTATAATTGGCTAAAACTTGCATACACATTTTAGGCCAGACACCCACTGCAGCTGTGTTAATGCAGAGAGTGGACCATGTGAGCAGCTGGTGTGATTCTGGGCTGGTGCACTGATACAGATGAGGGGGAGGAAGACAGTTAGCGACTGTCTATTTATAGCGCAGAGCCACAAGATACAGACAAATTGCAAGGGTTTCGACGTCATCCTACGAGGTTTGGTTTGTGGAAGTCACAGTAAAGTTGCCAATTGAAGGAGATGGCATTTGTTAGCAACTGTCTCGCAAATCTCACATGAAGTAATGAATTGAAGGGTGGAACTACTTGAGTTTCTTCAATATTCTGCTCACTGCCTCTCGGTAGAAATTCTGGTCTCATCACTGCTGATTACCTTTCAGCCATTTATGCTGATTCAGTTGATGGGCAGGCTTGGCCACCGCACTACCAACCCTCATTTCCCCTCACAGCAGAACCGAGACAAAGTGTTTACTTCCACTCTGTCCTCTGGGTGAAAAAAACCCCCACTCACCTGACAAAGTACCAATGTGCTCGAGTCTGCACTGGAAAGCTTCTGTTTTGCTCGCTGTGTTTACTGACTCTCTTTATTTTGTACTGAAGGACAGAAAAGGAGTGTGTAAGCAGGGGGAAAAGAGGTGATTCATCACCTAACACCCTGTGGCTCATGATGTAACTTGGTGCATAAGGTGATGCAGCGATCTCCAGGAGAAATGAAAAACAGTTCATTTTTATAGAGGATTTTATACTTTCAAGTGCAGATATCACAGAATCAGGTTCAAAATTGGCACAACAGTGAGGGAACTGAGCACTGGGAGCACTTCTTCATTATCTACTACTTCACATTTCCACTTCATTTTGGAGGGAATTACTAGACTTTTTACTAGCGAATATCTTTAGCACACAACTCAGAATATTTGAATTATCTTTCCTTATTTATTGCTGGTGAAATCTTTAATGCATCAATACATGCACACACTACATGTGTTCGGTCACACCTTTGAGAATTCCTCATCTTCCTGAAGGCTCTGCATTTGAGCAGGATCATACTACCGGGAAACTCTTGATTGTCCTTACTATATGAAGGAAGCTTTAAAGCTCCCTCTAGTGTTCCATCCATGGTACTGCACTAAACTGTGGTATGCTTTTTCTGTCTGCATATTTATTGTATAACAGTCCACACACTGCATAACTTACACTCTGCAAAACAGTTGAAATTTACACAAATACATTTTTTAAAATCCTGGTAGTAAACTGCACTACTGATACACTGATACTATTACTGCAGACGTTGGGGATTTAGTAAGAGCACTTTAGTTCTCTATCATATCAAGACTATCTCTCCACTCCGTTACATATTCCATATGTATGGGGTATAACCCCCACATATAGAACCATTTGATTCATGTTACAGCAGCTTATGGGTGAATGAACATGGTGCAATAAAAGTACTTTTAGAAGTACGTCTGAAGGTTCTCAGTCATCCAGGTCATCGTAGTCTAAGGAGCTTGGAGAGAAGATTTAAACCCAGTGGGGGATACTCCCACTAGGTTTAAATCTGGGACTCTCCACCATTTGACCCTTAGAACTGAAGAAGCTTCTCGGATGAGAGGTGAAACGTCTTCAAGGAACTTAAAGAAGTCCAGACGCTTTTAGAAGTACATTTTTCCAAACATTTACATTTACTTACATTTATTTAAATTTACTTAGGTAGAGTTAGGGGTTACCACTTTCTATAGAGTCTTGCTAATTACCTATTAATTTTGTTTGACACCCCTGATGTCGAGCATCAAAAATGGGGGAACTCCAGGCCTCAAGAGCTGGTGTCCCCACGGGTTTTAGATATCACCCTGGATCAACACAACTGAATCAAGCGATTAGTTCATTATCAGGCCTCTGGAGAACTTCAAGACATGTTGAGGAGGTAATTTCGCCATTTAAATCAGCTGGGCTGGATCAAGGACACATCTAAAACCCTGCAGGACACAGGCCCTTGAGGCCTGGAGTTCCCCTCCCCTGATGTAAACAATCAACTATCAAGGCTCATTGTTACTTTGTTGAAGTGAACTTTTGTTCTGCTAATATATTTCCTTCAGATGTGTTTTCTCTAATGAAACACAAAGATCTACAGCATCCAAAATGGAACCACTGTCATGCTGCTTTTCAGTTTATTTCATGTTTTGTGGCCATCAGACTTGAGTCCCAGATGACTGCAGACATCCAGGCTATCCTGCAGCTCCTTCAGAGGCAAACAGCAGCCGGTCCTCCAGCTTATAGCACCGTCACCTCCAGCCCAGAGTACCAGAGGCCAGCCGTCAGGATCCAGCTGGTGTCTGCCATCGATGTGAGCCCTGCTCCATCCCAGCCGCAGGTACAGCAGAAGCTTAATGAGTGGAAACGCTGATTTTCCCTAACACTGCCACGGTTTTCAGCTGGTTGTCACACTGTTTTACAATAGCTTTGGCTCCGTTTTTGTGGTAAATTTCAAATCTGTATAATCTTAAGATTCTTGTTGATGAATTCCAATCATAGTTTTTGTGTTGTTTGGGGTTTTTTTGTAATTATTATATAATTAAATAACAGTTACCAAAAGTCAAACCAAATAGCAACTACCTTACCAAAAAGAGCTTAAAGGGGTCATTTCCTCTACATTTACTTAATGTTTACTTAAAGCAAAGATTACACAGTACAAAACCTGCTGTTCATGTTACAGTCCCTCCATCACAGGTCAGCAAGGAAAACATCAGTTAGGAATTATTTTCGAGCATAGTAGAGCAAACTGGTTAGCTGTGATGGAGCTCTGCGTTACACAAATCAGAGAACACCAGTGGATTTTGCCCGTCATCACTCAGCGTGCTGCTGTTGTAAAGTTGGAGCAGCTTGCCCTTCAAAATAATATTAAATATTGATCTTTTATTCCATTAAATCCAGTTTGATTTATTTGTGGCAGCAGTTCACAGTTCACGGTCCTTTTACATTTGAAGGTAAATAGCCTGAAATGTTATAAGATTTATTAATAATACTATCCTTATGAACCAGCAATCTCCTGTGACGAGCATCAGAAGCGTTTGTTTTCAAAAGGCCACATTGACTTTTTTGCACTATTGCACTTTCTTGTTTAAATCGAGCAGGATGGACTCATTTCAGTCATTCGCCATGAGATCTACTAACTGTTCTTTGTTTTTGTTTTGTTTGTTTTTTAGTTTTTAGTTTTAGGACATCAGGAGCCTGATTAGGAAGCTCCATGTGCCAGTTCTGAACCTCAAGCCATATTTTGCCCTTGTGTGTCCTATGAGTAAAGCACTGGTGATGGTGGGGAGGAAGAATTCCTTTTTTTTTTTTTTTTTTAAAAACAGGATAAACCTCCCAGGAGGACCAGGTTCAGGAGAGGGCAGCCATCAGGTGACGTAAAAAACAAGAGAGAGAAAACAGGAGCAGAAAGTCAACAAACAGAACGAATCACAGAGAGTAGAAAAAGTTAATGGCATGCAGTAGTGGCATATAAATAAAGAGGCTACTGGACAGCAAATAAAATTTTTCATCTCCTGTTATTATAGGTTTTGTATTATAGGTGGATATTTATGAAAGCAGTGTTGAAATAGTGCGGGAGAGCACATATATGGAAGGACAAAATTCACAGTAAAATTTAAATTTAATTTAATTTTTATTATTTATTATTTATTAAAACTAATAAGAAAGTGAGATAAAGCCTTGGAAAGAACTACCAAAAACCACTCCTACGTTGACCGGCTGTCAGGGGTTTATATCATGTGATAGAAAGTCGCTTGCTGTGTGTAGTCTTTCTTTAATTTCTGTGGATTTCCACTGTACTGTTCCATCCCCAGAGCCCCGGCTCAGAGAGAGCCCTGAACACATCCAAAGAAACCTCCCCAGTCCTTCTCCATGCAGAGACTCATCCCAATGGGGACTTAGCTGGACTGCTTGAGAATAACACCAACACTGAGCAGAGAGACATCCTAGACTCAGCAGAGCAGCAGCACCACCAACATCCACTGAATTTCCCATCAAGCCGGCAAGCCTCTCTACCAGATGTCCCCAGCAGCTCAGGAATGTTGGGACTCCACAGGCCAGTCTCCGACCCGGGGCTTCCAGGGATGTAGCCCCCACCCCCCACTCCAAACCCTTCGACAATGACTGAAGGTTATTTCTAAAGCTTGACTCAGGGTTTAAGAAAGAGACTAAATATGCAAAGGTTAAAAGAAACTGTAGACTTTCTTCCATTCCTTTTGAGAAAACCCCCTAGCTCCCTCCTCCGTCCCTGCCCTGTGCTCCAATTTAGATGTATAAAATCCATTTATACAGAGGTATTTATACACTATATTACTTCCACGTGTAAAGTCATCATCTACCATGTACATAGTTGAAATAGAACACTGCCAGCAACTCAAGGCACCTAATGTGCTCTTCCGAAAAGATATGCATGATTTTTTTTTTCTCATGTCTTCTGTTGCATGTTCCTCACACACAGTGCAAACCACCATTCATTCAGGGGTGGCCTCAGCATGCTCACAGACTGCACACAGACTGTAGCTTTCCACTCTCATTTTCCACCACTCTTCCCTCCTCACAGGGAACAAAGCTACTTGAAACTCTTTCCAAGGCATTTCTAAACTTAGCACAAAAAGTATGGAAATTTGTGTTTGGTCAATTATTTCTTTGTTGTAATAATCCTTCTTGCTAATAAATGTTATACTGTTGGAACGCTTGTTTATTTCCCTTTAAATAGTGCCACATTTGTAAGGAAAATGCATTTGTGGGTTGAGCAGCAGTGTTGAGCAAGTGGGTTGAAACTATGAAAAACACACCAAACCAGCTTATCTGTTGTCTTGTTTGGTGTTATTTATTGAATTAAATGACTGAAGTGCGAAGAAACAAGAAACATTGACAATTTGTTCATTATAAAACAGGGGCCTCGCCTTCCACCTCCTCCTCATCCTAGTCACCAGCTTGGTAGCACAGTGCTGTGCGCTGGTGTCCCATTTTATAACCACCATTTGACCCAAGTCAGCCAAAGTGGTTGTGTTGGTCACAGAATAAGCTGTTTGGCAAGCAACCACATACTTAACTTTGCTGCTCAACCCACAAATGCATTTTCCTTACAAATGTGGCACCATTTAAGGGGAAATAAACAATCACTGATACAATTAGCCAAACACAAACTTCCTTACTTTTTGTGCTAAGTTTATATTTCACTCCACAGCTTTCAAGCTCCAAATAAATTGGTGCAGTCGCATATTGGCAAGGAGAGCTGTCTGTATGTTTAGCGTGCCTAATGTACACCACATTGCCATGACATATGAAAAACCAGTTATTCAGCCCCTATTACAGGATGTAATATTAGAGTGTGTAGAGGCTGCTCTGATGTCCCATAGCACAATGACAACTTTGTCAGTCTTTGAAAGCAATAATGATGTAATGATGAGGAGCCACAGTGGATTTTCTGGTATGTTTCTAGAGTTAAATACATTCTGGAAATAATTATCTATGAGCTGAAGAACATAGCGTTTGTGCTGTGGATGAATTTACTTGTATAGAGCAAACCTGATGTAAAGCTTCACACATTTCAGCTCACTTTAATTATTAGAAACAAACAAAAATTAAGACCACAACATGAAGATGATTAACACCCTGAGGAAGTCAAAAACATGAAGGACATTTATGTCAAGGCTGTTTGGACAAGTTTTTTTTCTGTGATGGTTTACAGTGTGAAGCACAGCTCACTGTCTGCTTGTCCTATTCTATTTTGGTAGTGATCAACGAGACACTGACAAAAGTCAGCATGAATCTTTGATGGCTGTTTGTGACAGAAAGTTCACAAAATGTATTGTTTTTTCCAGTCTTTTCAGGCTAATTCACCAACAATAATTCCTGTAGCTTATTAAGCTAGTCCATTTACAAAACACACACACACACACACACACACACACAAATCCAACTTTTACCAGTAGCCAAATATATAAACCATGAATATGCATGAAAAAGCCGGACAAAGGATGAGTCAAACACTTCAGAACATGCGTACACATGGTTTTCTCAGAGTAAGTCAAGCTTGACTTGCTGACATGGAGATCAGTAATAATGTGATGGAAATAAAACAAAAGAAAGTGTCCCGGAGCTTACATTTCTTATTATTTAATTATTATCACACTGTAGAAAACAGTGGGTGGAGATTGTGGTGTGACCAAAATTACTGCAACCTTGGGATCTTATTGCCTCTGAAATAGTTGTTTCGAAGATAGGACCAGGTCTGTGAACACTACTGCAGTTATCTGTGAGGAATTAGTCAAAACTGCTAATCTGTTGCACAGAAAGTAAATAGAAATTCACATTAGCTACGGTATGTAGATTCAGAGTCCAGCCAGAACATTATGTTTTTAAAACAGAAATTCCTCCATAAATTGTTTTTGCAATATAGCAGAATAACTGCAAAATGACAGGCTCTGATACAGGAATATAATCAGTATACAACTAGCAGCAACCAGTTGAGTCGAGTGGGCTGTTGCAGAGACTCATCACAGGAGAGTTGCTCATATTGACACGTTGCCTCATTGCAACATGTTTGTAGTCTGACTTTATTCCTAACTTAGCAATTATATGCAAACCTTTGCCAATTTGTGTGAGAGGATCAGTCCACATTTCCTGTTTGGAGATGGGTCGCTGCCCTATTTGAAGCTTGAAGGTGCTTCACGATTCAGTGCAATCACAGGGCAACCAAGGTTGTTGCCCTATTTACACTCTAGCGTGACTGAGCAACACTAAATCTGGTAAATGCTTTTGATGTGGGAGCTATAAATAACAATAATAGTGTGTAGTGGTTATACATAAGGATCGGGCTTATTGGAGGACCTTATTGATGCCTTGGTATTCTTTTTTTTTTTTTTTAACCCTTGCACCTGCTGCCCTTTGCTTTACACATACAGAGCTCTAGCTTCTGCTGATCTGTTTCTGATTGTAGAACTGAGACCAACAGAACACAGTTCCCACAAGTGAGTGTTTCACACAAGATCCAGAGTTTTTGTATACAAAAGATCAGTGACAGGATTGGCTAAATACATTCATGGTTTAAGAAGGTAATTTTCCTAATACACATGCCCGGTTCATACAAGAAGAAAAGAATATGTGTACACATTTCACTTTTTGTGCACACATACATGATTTCTTATGAATTATCTGTATCTGGATACATCAGATAAAGTGGACTTTGCGTTTACACCTATTCAAATTCATCTTAACTTGGTATTATTCTTTCAAACGAAGAGCTCCATTTGTCATTTTGTCACAGAAAATGAATGTTTTAGAAATAATTAAAACTCCTAAACTGATTTCCTTGACATAAAAGTCCTTCAAGTGTTTGAGAATGAGACTGCTTGACAGGAACCAGCGTCCCAAATTGTCTTGAAAGCTGGAAGGAACTGCTGGAGGCTTGTTTCATTCAGTTGCATGCTTTACGTCTTCCATTATACTCCTAAAATAACATTGCCTATGTGAACGTTAACAAAGCATGATGATTAAACAATCATCTTAAACAAGGTTTATTTCATGTATTTTATGCTGAGGACAGAGCTCAGCCTCCAAACGGCCTTAGCTTTATTCGCCTGCTCTAGCCTTTACAAACATCAGTCCGACACACCAAAAATCTGCTTATCCACAAATGTAAATGTACCAAACCATTTTAGATTAGACTGCATTATGAGAATTAGTCCTTTTAGTTTTCTAACTACATAAAGTCCAGCACAAGCTCGTGTATTGCATGGAGACTGCACTTGAAACAATTATAAAAAGGTCTGCGTGACACGTATTGATCTGTAATTACAGCACACGACTCATCCGCAGAGACTTGGAAATAACAGTTACATCTATTTTTCTAAAACAAAGTATTAATTTGCCATTATTTTTCTATGTACCTTGTTTGTTTCCAAAAGCCCTGCTCTCGGTTGGAATGCTGTGGACTACTGCTGGGACGATGATGATGATTAATGTCAGGCGTAGCCTCTCAATGTAGCAAGCAGAGATGGGCAACACTGAAGGCGATGTGTTGCACAGAGTTTGTCTTGATTTTTTGCACATTGATTTGATGATTTTTTCCCCCCAGTTTTTACTTGGACCTTTCTCTCTGATCATTTGGTATGTTGAAACAAGCAAGTTCAAACCCAGAACTTCGCTGTTCTCTGAAGAGAGCCTGGCTTGCATTTGATCCTTTGACTCCAAACCACTCAATAATACATGTAGACGTGATCAAAAACTTGGTGAGATATGAGAGAAATGATGAAATCAGATTTATCCTTCCAGAAGAACCAAGTGGTAAGATAATACACAATTAACATGGGTGAGATTAAAGATCTTTACAGGACGATACAAATGTTTCCTGCTTTTTTTGGATAAGCTTTCTTTCTCAAGCACATGTGTAGAACAAAACTTGACATGTCCAACACCTGAAGAGGCATCTAATGAACTTTCTTGGGATTTGCAGACTTTTGCACAGAGATTAGAAAACTTGCTGTACTCGATATGTCACTTTTTAAATCTAGTGCTGTTCACAATTGTTTTTATGCATTTTTTTAAATGTTTGCCACTGTATTTTATACAATGCAACACTTAACAGCTAATTTGAATGTTTCTGTTAACTATATTTAAAGAAATAAAGTGTATTGTGTAAATAGACTTGGGGGGCGGGGATTCGCAGTTGTATAAATAAATAAACAGAATGCTTGCTGATTAAAAGTCGTTATTCTGATTTTCCAAAAATGCTGTCAATGGACGAAGGGGAAAAGCTGAAACATTCCCAGCTGGAAAATCTCAAACACATGAACATTTTTGAACAGACTGCAGATCTCACTCTACTTTTCGAACACACAGTCATCACTGACTGCTTGGTAAATTTAATTTATATGCATCTGGTTTTGTAAATTGTATAAAACAGGGGTATACATCAGATTGGGGAAATGAGAAAACAGCAACTGACAAAATCCATTACTGTCAAACATTTAATATAAAAAGCAAATGAACATGTTCTTTGTAACAACAATCAATCGTGACTCGTGATGCACTTCCTGTAAGTCCAACAAAAGGTGTTTGGAGCGTACATTCAGAAAGTCTAATGGCACATCAGAGCATCTTTTTAACAGCGATACGTTGTTAGCATATCTTACAATTTCTGTTAAAACAGGTGTTTGGTTATTGAATAAAATCTCTTGGAAATCATCCTAAATAAAAAATGTATTTTTGAAGTCCAAATCCAAAAAGGTGTTTATGATGAAGCCCTTTAAAGCCACTACATGCAGATTTTATGAGATTACATTTTTTTTAATAAACTTAAAAGATTATAATATTTGTGCCCTTATTTTGAAAGACAAACATTTCTATTACAGGCTTTAAAATATTGCCCTTCAATGCTGATTTATAATATGTGTGTACATCTTCAGCACATCCCTGTGTAAAATACACAATTAATGCATTATAGTAAGCATTACAAGCAGTGGGTGAATTTTCTGTTGCTGCACAGTCTTAGTATACTGGCCTTCCCTTGCATTCCCGTGAGACAATAATCCAGAATTAGGTTCTGATTGGCACACAAACAGCTTGCCCTCGTGGATTGGGACAGACGACAGCACTTAGATGGCCATTGTGCACAGGATAAACTGTCAACAAGAGGGGGAAGAGTGGTAAATGTGGTCATCCACAACAACTCAACAGGAAATGCTTTTTAAAGCTACAGCAAGATGCTAGCAAACCCCCAACTGCTGCAGGATCCCACAGCTTGCAAACACGTCCTGGGCCCTCTGCACAGCGTGCTTTTGTTTGTCATGCTGAGAACATTTCACACCGTGGGTGTACAGGTGTGCAAGGACAAAACCTCTATGATAGTTTCTCGGAGCCCTGTCAGTGCAACGGAAAAGCTCCAGAGCGATAAAGGGTATAGGTGAGGAGGGGACTATCACTGTAGTTCTTAAGTTTTCTACACATTGCTTGAAAGAAGTGCATATGAAAAAGCAAGTCAGATATAGTGAGATCAGGTTTAAGTTAGGGCTGCTCAATTAATCGAATTTTAATCACGATTACGATCTGGGCTTTCAACGATCATTAAAAATGACTGAGCCGATTATTAGCCCCTCCCTCGTGCTTTACTCTCGCGCTGCTCCGTGTGGCAAATCAAGCGCACCTCTCTGCACTTCCAACACCTGTCACAACAATTAAGAAGACCCGAGGGAAGCTCGGGTCTAAGCAGAAGTTATTTGGGGAGGAGAGTGACTGGCGTTGGTTGAAAAGAGAGGTAAAAAAAACAAACAAAACTTCAGCAGTGTGGAAACATTATGGGTTCTACTTGACGTGGATCAAGTAGACATAGTGTGTAAACTTTGCTACAGCGTCGTAGCTGCGCCACAGAGCAACACTGCAAAGTTCACTAAACGTAGATGTTTACATTTTTCATTTATTTCTTATATTGCAAACATTTGCACTGTTATCAGTATTTGCACACTATTTTATATTATTTTTTAAAGTCATTATTCAATACATTGTTATTGTTAACCCTTTAAATCCCTGTAGAACCGGAACAGCGTAAGCTAGCGCAATAATTTGTTTTGCATATGAAACCGGAGGAGTTGTACTTACATCTTATGCCATCAGCTTCCTTCCACATAAAGCTTTGCAAAAATTGCATAAAAAGCGCTTGCAGGAACAAAAACATAATATTCCAGAAACACGCTTTGCCGATCCGATCAGCTGTTCGTAACACTTCCCACAATGAAAAAGATGTCAACGCGAACTATCGCATGTCCGCCATTTCCTGTCCGAAACCGGAAGGGACGTCATTTTCATGGAAAATGTTGTTTTTTTACTTGTAGGCCTTAAAAGCCTATACTGGTGTTTTTATAAGTCATGTTTGACTTTTCTGAAGTTGCTGGGATGCTTAGAACTCGAATTGCACTGCTGGAAATAGTTTATTTTGATGCATGTGCTGTTTTCTTTGCAAATTTGCATCATAGGATTGTTTTTTGTTTTTCCTGCAGTATATAAAAATTGCTGTATCTCCAAAATAAAACTATGAAGACACTCAAAATAAATTTACTGTGGTGGGAAACTATTTTTTGCAACTTTTTTGTATTTAAAGTTTTGAGGGATAAACCTCTTAAATTTCCCCAAGTAGAAATATATGTAAAAACAAAAACGATTTTCAATTTTTTTGTAGTTTATTGCACTTTTTTTGTAATTAATGTAATTACTATGGACTTAATGCATACATATTATTAAAATATGGGCTATAACAGTTGTATTGATGTATAGCAACTTGAAATGCTCCCAAAAATGGCACTACAACATGTAAAAATAAATAAATAAATAAAAAATAAAAATAAAAAAAATAATATAAGCTCTGGCGGACTTGGTTCTATGGTAGGTCTTAAAGGGTTAAATTAATATCGTCAAATAATCGAGATCTCAATTTCAGTGAAAATAATCGTGATTATCATTTTTGCCATAATCGAGCAGCCCTAGTTTAAATGGATCTTTAACCTTGTAACTTTCTACTGTTAAGTTTACGTTGTGCTTATATAAGAATAGTGCACCAAACTCACAACCGATGAAAAATGTCTATAATGCTGGCCAAATCCTGCCTATTCATGTCTGCAAAGGGCTTAACTTGGACTGTGATATGGCCATGACTGGGGATTAGGACAGGAAAATAAATAAATAAAATAGAGTAAGACTGGAGAAATCTTTTTTTCCTGCATGGGTAACACAGGTGTTTGGAACACCACAAACACAGCAACCAGGTGATCTGAGCAGATTCGGGCAGAGCTAAATTGGAACACCAGACATAAAAAATACTTACATCATCATATTGGAAGGTGACAGATCCCTGCTGCATGACATCTCTCTGCCTGAAGTTGTCTGTAACAGGCAGAGTAAGATCAGGGTCACGATTTCGATAAAACTAATTTCTTGCTGCTTCGTGACTCAGACGTAAGGATGGAGCAAAGTAGAACATTGCAGCACACTACAGCGAACAGCAGGGGAATACAGGTGAAATGAAAGCCATGTCTGCGTTTGCAATGGCTGATCACTGAACATGTCAGACCTTGTCTGTCTTCTCATACCTGTGAGAGCTCGGAGTTTCACACAGCAGGCCACATAGTCATCGAAGAAGACCCTGCCCCCTTTGTTGTATCGCTTGAGAATAGCATTCAGGGCCTGTGGACTGATGCGGTAGCCTTAAAAATAAAATAAAAAAAAGGAACTGTTCAAACTGTA